>NC_084973.1:16885322-17037822 GCF_963691925.1 Scomber scombrus
CCAAGAGGGGAAAAACAACACAGCACAGTGCATTGAGGTGCAACCGTACTGACATCTGAACTCAGTCCACACTGCTATTGATTAGCTGTCCATACAATGAAAAATATAGAAACTCAATACAGGATAAAGATGATACTGATGTAAACTATGAGAGCAAAAACTTCAGCTTCCATCAGGGGGCCAATATATTTTTGCTGGAGGGACAGATTTTGTCCACGGGCTGCTATTTGCCTACCACTAGTGTATTGTATGCAACTTGTGTATTTACCGTTTGATTTGTTCATCTACAAATATTCTGTATGTGTAAGCGGTTTAAATGACTGCATTTTATATGTAAGATGGAGCACACCTGAAGACATGGATGTAGCATTTTATTGAATCGTGCCACTTCATTCGTAATATTTCACCTGCAGGGACATAAAATTACAGCATCTCTGTGAGTCAAACGCTTATTGCCAACACAACTCAGCTCAGCAGAGTTGAGTAGTCAGTTCATTGTTCACTCTGGAGAGGAGGACCTGCCGCCCTGCTGTGCTGACAATGGAAAGCCCAGGATGTAACCTGTAAATGTCTCCACTGAGATCTCATCTGGGATCGCACTCTCTAGAGAATATTCCGAACCTGGACACACACACACACATACACACACATCGAAAAGTAATGATGTTTATGAAGCAGATATGTGAATTCTCGAGTTTTTCTGATACATACTTTCAGTTTTATAGATGTCAGAACTTTCCCTTTCTTCTTTTGCTTCGCTGAGGCCAAGAAGTGAAGTGAAGCATTCGGCCACTTCATCCTCTGTCATGGGTTCCCCTGTCAAAGACCACATTAAAATGCTTCACAAGTTGAACTTTGTGACAAGCTGACAATGAAGTATAAAAATAACAGAGAAAAAAAAAATGAATGTGGAAAAATTAGAAATCCCAGCTGACTAAACCTTGTCTGACTGAGAAGCCTGAAACATACCTCGAACCTGTAGAAGCTCCAGCAGCTCATGTCTCTGCAGAACGTGCTGACGTGAATTATTGCGGTCACAGAGGACGTGAAAAGCTTGCCTAAGCTCATAGCTGGAGATTCCGAAGGCTGGCCGGTGGTTGACATACAGCCTGATAAACTCCTCCAGGTCAATGTCAGTCACATATTTTCCTGTTTCAGCGTATTTGCTGAACTTGACCTCATTTTGCATGTCTTCAATCTAGTAAAAAAAACAATACAGTGATCTGTTATCACAGTCCTGAGGTGTAAAATCATAATTTCTGCAATGTTTTAATGCCAGATAAAATGACATTTATTGTACTTCTTGTTCAGTAGGGAAGTAAGCCAACGCCCTCATGAAGGAGGGAACCTCTGTTAGAGGAATTTTGGTAGACACTTGTCGTTTCTCCATTGAGTCGATGCCTTGATGACGGATCTGGCAGTAATAGAAGAAGTCCTCCATCTCCTAAGGACGGAAAAGCTTCATCTTAATCCTGTGGGCTTCTTTAATCCAAAAATACAGTAAATATGTGAAAATAAACAATACTGTCACACAGAAAATATTTCATATGTTGGTTGTTATATCTTTCCACAAAAGCATCCCTTGTACAAAACAGTAAACCCACCCACTATTTCTAGTTCTCTACTGAGTTTTAGATTTGTGCCACATGAACTCACTCTGTAGAACTTGCCATCTCTGCCTTCCTCTAAAAGAGTGTAAAAGGGTGCCATGTCCTTTCCTCCCAAGGATGCCACTGCCTCCAACGCACTGCAGGTATCATACCAAGAACAAGGATTGACTCAATGAAATGTGATTTCATCTCTCATGCATTTCCTCCAGTCCTCAGGTTGGTACCATTACAACTTACTTGAAGCTTGTTTCCCATGACAGGACAGTGCAGTCAGATCCACCTGCCGTAAAAACAAATTGGCCGTCATAGGAGCAGGCAAACGCAGACACCCCGTACGGATGGCAGATCAAAGCGTTGGACTTGTAAGGGTTCCCATCCAGAGGCAGAATCTGGAGGCCCACCTGCAGGAAGTACAACACACTCTTAGTGGTAATGTCACTGATCTGATTCTGTTGTACCAAAACACCAACATGCTCAAAAAAGGACTACATTTCAAGATAGTCCAGGGGCCTGTCTAATGGAGTAGGATTACCAAGTTATCTAAATAACGAGTAATTAATTAGTACTTTGAAACACAGAGCTTCATTTTGATATTTATAAAGCAGCTTATTTTATAAAAGATTACAAAGAAACTCTAGCTCTGACCTTGTCGTCTGTGATAAACGCCATGTAATACGAGCTTGTCTCACGGTCTTCAGAAACAGGAAGAACCGCTACTTTCTTAATGGGAGTTCCATATGTTGGGCCAAGGAGAGTCTTTCTGTTTTAAACACAATAATAACTGTAAGAAGAATACATTTCACAAAAAATATAATCTTGTTACAGTATTTCACATACCTGCACATCTTGGTAGTGCTGTTTAAAAGTTTCATCTTGTATTGATCTGACGCAATGAGAAGAAATTGCTCTGCAGTGAGGGGTGGATACCAGGCCATGCACGTTGGCACAGCGCTTTGCTCAACACGCTCCGAACTTAAAATGAGGAGCTGGTTAACTTCACTCTTTTCCAGGTCATACTCCACCTATTATTCAGTCCCACACGTGCAGAGAGAGGTGGGTGCTAAATATCTGGTATAATAAACAACATTACAAAACACCAAACTAGTCCAGAGGCCCACAATGTTGACAAACAGACTAACCAGTCGGCGGTCCATGCCCAGAGAAAGAAGTCTGGGTTGGGTGCTGTCCAAGTGCACCCCGAAAAGAAGGTCTTTGATGGGTTTGTAGTGGGAGCGGTACCTGCCCAGATATGTCCAACGAGGCAATGAGTCCTCATTAGTCTGCAAGCGGAACACCGTCACTGCTTTTCCGGCATCCTAACAATTAGGTCAGAACAATGAAAGAAAAGGTACACGTCATACTGGAAGTTGTGAAAATGTTCAAGCGTAGAAGTAGATTTGCAATCCGTAATCATAGCATCAAACCTATTTAGTGCTGAATGAACTTGATACTTGGACACACAAAGACGAAAAATGATCAGTGCTGTTGGTAATAATTAAGATTTACTGCATTAATGTCACAAAATCTCTTTGTATGTATACGTCACTGCTCATCCCCCGATAATCACAGCTTTAAAGCCCTGAAAAGATTTCCTCAGTCCTCTTGTTACTATGAGTAATGGGATCCTACATGTCTGTATTTCTATTTTTCTCTGTGCTCTTCTTACTAGTTTGCAATGGGTGGAGCTCATGTATGTCACGTATGTCCTTCCACCAATCAGAATTTAGCAACATTTGATCAGGATCCGAAGACTATTAATGGGTCGTGTGTCACTGTCAATCAAATCTGGTCAAACCACACCCAGAATTTGCTCACCGCAGTAGCGAGATAGTTTGAGTCTGAGGAGAAAGTGATGTGTTGGATGGCGTCTTTAGTGTAATGGAAACATTCTTCTGGATGACTTTGTAAAGTTGTTGAATCCAGTATGTGAACAGCTCCACTGCCAAAGCCGACAGCCAGGTACAGACCTGTTCAGATACAAAAAGGGGGCTCTTTACAGTACATGATGTAATAACAAATTCCACATTCATGCAGCAGTTGGGTTAAACTAGCTAAATGCAGTTTTAGCCGACAACTCAAACTTGTTTGTTGCAAAAACAACAAATAAATGTGTTTGTTTGATACCGTGTTGAGGGCTGAGAATACTGACTCACCTTGAGGGTCAAACGTGACACACTGAATCTGTTTCTCTGTTTCAAAGGCTCTGCTGCAGATGGTCAGTTTTTGGTTATAGTCCCACACTTTTAAAATGCCACTTTGATTTCCCATGACCACATCTGGCTTTTTGGGGTGGCAGGCCACTGCATGTAGAGGCTCACAATTCTCACACATCAGGATCTGAGGGACACCTTTCTGAGCATTTACATGTACTACTGTGGAGCTGGCTGTTGACACAACAAAGTTCCTGTAGAAACAGAAAGGTCAGCTTGGCTAAAATGCAGTTTTCTAGGTTACTTGTTTTTTCACAAGCAAAACAAGTGTAATTCTTTTACCTGATAATTGATGGTTTTTCCTCGACAGTACAATCCTCCAGATATCCTTCTGTGCACTCTTTGGAAAAGGAAATGGAAACAATAGCATCAAGGTTGAAATCTCTGTACCAAGTCAGAAGCATGAAGTTTCCGTCGTAAAAGTTGATATGTCCTCGGGTGTCGCCAGTTACGATACAGCTGTGACATCAAACAAAACACATGCAAAGTAAATAAAAGACAACAAAAGATAACAACGTTTAATATTTCTGGCTCTGGCTACCTGTCAGTTACGGTGAGCACAGTGATTGGTTCTTCCTGGAGGGAAATGACCTGGACTTTATCTTTGGTCAGGCTTTTGTTCGCAGCCAAGTCTTTCATCAATTGCCACACCACAATGCCACCTGCTGCGGTGGCTGTTAGGACCTCAGGCTCTTTCCAGTGAAAAACGGACTGGCTGAATGACCCGCCACCTATGTCGGCAGTGTGAGAATGGCCAGGAGAAGGGCGAGGTAATTCAGCTGCACTAATTCCAGAGGGGGCTGTGTTATAGAACTGCAGTGGTAAACAATAAATATGTAAGTGTAAAAATATTTATCAAAACACTCATTGCCATAATAGACAGAAACATCTCTGACATCTCCTCCAAAATCTTGATCTTGATGGTCATCTTTACCTTGTTAATCTTCAGGGGAAAGTACTGCAAACTTCCCTGGGCCTAAAAACACACCAAATGATTATTGCAACATATAAAGTAAAAAAGCATTTTACTGAAATACTGAATTACGACTTCAATAAAAAAGGACCAGTGGCACTTACGGTGCTGTAAAGTAAAACTTGGCTTTTACTGTTGCTGAGCAGCTGCGTGCTATCATTTTGATTAAAAATGATATAATCCTGAAAAAAACAATGCAGCGTTTGAACATTTGATCACCTGAGTGTCATATCCGTAAAGTAAGGTTGAAAAAAAAGAAAACAAATTCGACTTACTTGAAAACCATGTTCAGGATTGAGTTCAGTAAACCACAAAGGCTTTTCTGTGTCGTTTGTCCAATCCCAAACACTCACATGCTGCAAAGAAATCATTCTGATCACTGCAAAATCTACTCATATACAGTATACTCTATATAATGTAAGACATGAATAGATGGAAAAGTTACTCAAGAAAGACAAGATTGTCAAATGTTTAGTTTCACAGAATTTATCTAAGTTGTTTTTGTGAACTTTGTCATATCTAGTAAAACACATTGACCATTTGGTATAAATATTTAATGTAAAGTTGTGTTTCAACCCTAACTCTAATAATATAATGTCATTTGTCATGTCATCTTCATTCAAATGAAGGAAAGTCACACAGCATTTGCTGGTATTACACTCTGTACCTTCATTTTAGAGAAAAAAGTATCACTATTTCAAAATCAGAGTGAGTCCTGTGAACATGTGTTCCCTATTTATCATCAATGGTACAAGAACAGAAAGTGCTGCTAGTGGAAATCATAATTTGTTCTCTGTTTGTATCCTAATCTGTACGTTTCACAATCTAGACAAGACACAAAACAACAGAAATAAAATGATGCTGTCATCCTCACTTGAACTTCTCCACCCCCGATGGATACCAGATATTTTGTGTCCTTTGAAAATGCCATCACAATGACACCCCCCTCAGGGTGGCAATCGAACAATGTGTGCACAGGAATACTGGAATATTCATCATACATGTGGTTACCGTCAGGAGCAAAAATTGATATGTGAAAATATTCATACATATCGAATCAAGAACTACCCAGAGTAGGAATCCCATATCATCACTGTGCTTTCCGGGCCGTGATCTGCTGTTGCAATCCAGCGTCTGTCTTCACTCACACACATGCATGAAATGGAGCTGGAGTGACCCTGACAGTATTGAAGAGTATATTTATAACCAACAGTGCAACCTGCATATGACAATACTATCAAAAATTATCCATAGCTGCCCAGATCATTCATAGCACGGAAAGGACACTGTCTTTTTTTTTTAAACTTCATATTCCACAAGAAGTCGAAAACTGACCTGAAGTATGTGCTGAGAGTTTGAGGTGTGATTGTATATGATCCCAACATGAGCTCCAGCATAGAGGACCACCAGCTGATCGTGGTCTTGCAGACTGAAGACAGGAAGAGCAGGATTCATCCCGAAGACCCACTCTAGAGACTGCGTGCAGAGCAAATTGGCAGTGCTTTCATGAGTCAATGAATCTTAATTTAATCATAGGACTTCTTGTTTGAGGTGAACATTTCTCATTAAAACCCTCTTGATTGCAAGTGTACATATACACACATTCAACAGCATCTACTTGCCAGTGCATGTGCTCTAGTGTGAGCTGCCTTCTTTGGGAAAAGTGTTTCTCTGGTTGCAGTGTAGACTTGAGACTCTCCCGTCAGTTTCAGTCTATCAGAGTCACTTTTCTGACCATCTTCTCTGACCTTTGTGCTCTCCATCTGACTCATTTCCTCCTCTTCATCATTAATCATACCTGCGGGTTGATTGTACACCACTTGGCCCGCTTGAACTCACCGCTAAAGGCCAAAGGTGCAGCCTGTAAGAGTAGGCTAAGGAAGTTGACAAATAGCGTTAAAACAACCGAAAACAAACGACCACAATGCAGCTATTATCTACTTCTCCACATTAAAGAGTGTACAAACTGTACGTTTTGGTGTAAAAATCATCTTTTTAATCTTAAATTATTATCTATTCTGAATGAAAAAAAACACGACTTCTGTAGCTTCTGCTGCTGAAGCGTGCCGTTGCCTAGTTACTGTTGCTATTGGAGGACCATCAGGATTTTCAAACTAAAAGCATAGATGATCATTCAAATTCAAATTCAAATTGAAAATTACTTTATTTATCCCCGAGGGGAAATTCAATTAGTCTGTTAGCTCTCCTGTAAATAATTGAAGAATTAGACAGCATGATGGCTGTAGGAGCGAAGGATCTTTTAAATAGATTTAATGATTTGGCTGCACTTGAAAAAAAAAGAGATTTAACATGTTAAGATATAAAGATCCCATTAAATATAATGCATTGGGCGATGAGTCGAGTAGTTCTAAATTTGTTTTAGTAATCAATACTAAAGTACAGCAGGCTATAAACTAAAGTACTTTTATTGAGCACTTCCTGGGCAGTAACAAGTAACACAGGCAGTTCTATTGTTCTATTAAATTGGCTTACATTTTGCCAGGATACTTTTGGACAACACCTTGTCTTTGGAAACATCACTAACTGGTTCCAACTTTAACAGGAAATACAAGCACCCTGCTGCAATGTGTACACACTGTAATAAACCAGACTGACAAACGTGTAATTACAACAGATATCATAAAGAAATAAGGGAATTAATATCAGTATTAAGTGGTGAGAGACACAATGACGAAAAGACATCATGACAACTACGCACTCTTCTAAATAATTCCTTAAGAGTCAGGGGCAGAACTGGGGTGGGGGTGGGGGGCTTTTGGGACTGCAGCCCCGAATCTTTTCTCAAAAGCCAGAATCTATTTTTTTCCCCAGTAACTTCAACCAGCTGCTGATTAAATCTGAGTGAGTTTTTCAGAAATGTGATTAAGAATGAAACATCTGAAGTTGAGGCAGTGCTACTGAGTGAAATATAGTTAAAAACAATTATGTAATATTTTATTCCTTTTGATGTAGTGCCTTATTGTTATCTATTTATTTATATGTGCATTCTCTTTGGAAAATAGTTAATAAGGACCAAACTACTACTACTAACTACTACCACTAATGTTTGCAGTACTGATACAATGCAGTACAATTAAATTATGCACATGTGAACCATCCAAAAATAAATAAAAATTGTCCCTGGATCTGGGTGCTCTGGGCTTAGTCCCAGACCGGTGTCAATTCCTAGATCCGCCCCTGTTAAGAGTAACAGGAATAAAAGAGAGCATTATTTTTTTCTGGAAGATACTCCAGTCCAGTAGGTGACAGTAATGGGCCATTATGACATTAACACTAAAAGAGGAGGGAAAAGAAGGATTTCGTGAACGGAAGGTTTTTCCGGTTGCACAGCTTTGACAGCAGCTGATCTCGGCAGCTGACTGGACTTCATGTCGTCAACCTTTAATGTTTTTTTATAGTTTGTCTCACATTTTCACCTCCGCGCTTTCTTTTTTCACTACATCTCATTTAGCGACGTGTGAAGGATTGTCGTAGGGAGGAGTTTGTGACGATTAAGACAGCAGAAAGAGGAAAAATAGCACATCGATAAGGAAGCGGCAAGTTATGATTTCACCAGCTGACAGGTGAGGAGACGCTTTTATCATCCATATGAAAATTACCTGTTAAACTCCGACATAAGTCGAAAAGTTAATACATTAAACCGAAATAAGATAGCTTACTTTAGCGGCGGTTGCTGTCTCCAATCCGCTCAGCTGACTAAACTATTAAGTAGCTAACAGCGGTAATTAGCCAACGCTGAGCTCTCATAAACCTGTGAGCATATCTTACCTGTGAGCTCAGCTTCTCCTTTTATTTTATTACCTTACTGGCTATCAACATAAAACCTGTAATGAAGGATAAGGAGTAGAAAGAAACAAGCACTCTCACATACTGTTCAGGGTCAAATTTGACCAATTTTTACATTTGAAAGCAGTAAATGCACTATAAATACTTCTTAATTTTAGCCTGAAATTTGATGTCTTCTCCTGAATATATTTGAGTGCATCTGATACATCTTATTTTTAGAGGTTTTGACCCATATTTATTCAAAAATTCCAAAACATACTGTTGCATTCTTCACATTTAATATAGTTCATGTTTTTTCTCCATAAACGATTAGTGTAAAAAATGAATAATAAACTTTCTCATGTCACTGAAAGCCTCATTAAGGATTAATCTTGCTTAATATATATGACTGATGACGTATTCATGAGTGATTTGTTGTGCAAGAATTTGGTAGAGAATAATTAAAAGGGGATACGGTGAAGAGTCTGAATATGAACAGTATGTGAGGGTTAAAGTTGTGTTGATGTAACTGTGAGTCGATATACAATTTACGTAAGCACTTGTCATTTTATAAGAATACATACATAAACTATCTAAACTGCAGTCAAAGCAGTTTTATTTGTGTAGCCCAGTATCACAAATTATCTGCCTAAGGAGGGTTTTACAGTCTATACAGCAATACAACATCCTCTGTCCTTTAGACCTTCGATTTGAAGGAGTACAAAGTCACCAAAGCGGGGAAAAAATGGACGAAACTTCAAGAAGAGTAACAGAGGAGGGCTGCTTCCCCCAGCACAGACATATATGCTATGCAATAGATGTGTGTACAGAACAAGAAAGACACATTACAGAAACATTGCATGGAAAACATAATGACAAAAACACTGTAGTGTTTTGTTAAACACTACAGTTTTCCTTCAAACAATGTTGATGATATCTTAAATTTAAAGATACCCTCCTGTATTTAAAAAAATATTCTTCTTGGAATACATATTAGTTATTATAATATTAATAATATGTTTTGTTTTTTTAAATTAAAAGTTAAATTACCTACACATCCCTAATTGTATCTTCTCTTTCATTGAGAAATCCAGTAACTATGAATCTACAATATTTTTCAGTTCAAAAATGTAACTGCTGGATAAAAGATGTCTTCTTCACTGAAAAGTTGATTGTTGTTTATGAATGCTGGAGTTTCATGAAGTTGCATATTGAATCATTATTGGCTCCAAACTAGTCCCTAAATAATGCTCACACATACACACTTTAAACTCTGATTTAAAGTGAGCTCAGAGACACTTTCCTTCTACAGCAGATTAATGTGAAAACGGACTCCAAGTGTCAAACTCTGCACATACATTGATGGACAAGTTAAATAACATTTGGCTAAATACGTAGCGTTGACTCAGAGACACAACTTCAGCAGCTTTCATCCTCTTAAAGGCCACACTTTTTGAAATCATGAAGCTCAAGAGTATTTGAGAGGAGTATTCTGGGTTTTAATGTGAAGCACTGTGTGGTGCAAGTCTGATGTCTGTGTGATGTATGACTATAGCCAAGTAAAGATGCCTGAGGTTATGTGCCATGTTTAGGACAACCAGGCTTTTCAGTAGCGAACACCAAGCACGTGAGACTTAGTTTCCTGCAGCCACAAACACAAGACAGACATGGTTTCCTTTGAACACTCATACATTGAATCAGAGTTAGAGTTGCACTGAAAACTGATTTTTCTTTCTCTGTCCTGATATATTAATGTTATATCCAACAGTTGGGAGTAATATAATAAGAGCTCTACAATGTGGACAGACAAGCAAAGAGGAATCAGAGTTTCTCAGGAGGAGCTGCTCTGCAAGAACGCCTGTGGGTATTATGGAAACCCTGCATGGCAAGGTTTCTGCTCCAAGTGCTGGAGAGAGAGAGCCCGTCCAGATGGAGCCGAGAGACAAGATACAAGTTCAAGGTAAGTCGAAGTTTATTGAAGGGCAAAATCACACCAGGGTGTCTCAATGCACTTTACATTATTAAAAGAATCAATGACGGACAAAAGAAGGAAAAAGAAAACAGCGATATATTTTACAAAATTCAAAGAGGATCCACAGAAGACCATTTGAAAATAGTGCATCATGGTATCACATCACTACCAATGACAGGCAGGAATGCAGATTTAAGCAGTCTAGCTATTCTAAAAACAACCAAATGCATAGAGAAATACAGAAAAGGCATTTTTTCATGGATTTGGGCACAGTCACACTCATACAGACATTTAAAGGTGCAATATACGACAGTCAGCCACCACACACTGCACGAGCACCCCAGACAAAGGCAGAATTGGCGTCTTGTAGCCAACTGTGAACACACAGTTTAGCAATCACTCAAAGTGTTTAGGTTTTAACATTTTTTTCCAGGTATAATGACATTTTGACCATGGTTTGATATATTACCATGGTGGTCTGGTGTGTTTAGTCTTTCAGGTTAAAACAGGGTTTAGTTTTGAATATCTAATGTTGTTGTTTCTCGCAGACCAAGCAATGATGGAACTCCTCTCACCTTCTCCAAATTTGAGGAGAAGAAAAGTACAGAAAAGAGCCGTCGAATTAACACTATGAGGAGGCTCTTTTGGGGTAGCCCATCACCTCCCAAACGTCAAGGTACTTGTGGTAGTTCTGTGTGCTTTGATTCTGTGCTCTCAAATACATTCATTGAAAAAGTTATCTTTTTAGAGTGTTTCTTAATGCAATAGTTTCTGATGGCCCATTGGTATTTGGAATGTTTTTTGTGCCTTAGAGTAAAAATCTCATCAGCTATTTTACCAAATTTGGGTCAGATTCCAGGCATATTAAGAGCAAAACGTTCTTGACAGAGAAAAGATAACAAAGCCTTAAAAACAGAGCAACATTAACTAGCTGGTAATTGGGAAAAATAACAAAACTCTAAGCCTAACCCCAACTACAACCAACATGGAGCTTCTGCTGCCAGAGATTGGCCCTGGTTGTCTGTGATGTTGATAATCAACACTTAACTTCTTTCCCCCCTCTAGAGTCTTCTGAAAGCCATGCAAATGTGTTAAAAGCCTTCCAGAGCCTTGAGCCTGGAGACTTTACTGGTTTCCTGAAGATACTTCGGAGCCCACCCTCCCAGCGCTTGCAGTCCCGATGTACAGCTTTCCTCAAAACAATGGAGGCTTACCATGTATATATCTGTTTAATAGAGTTTAATAAGGTTATTCAATGACCGTTTTCATAACATCTCTTTGATCTTGCATGGCAGAGCTACTCTGATTAGAGTCTCATTATCTTTACAGGATCTGCCGGTACAGAAACAGTCAGATCTTGTGCAGGATTTCTACCAGTCCTTCGCTGAATATTTTAGCAGTGAGTACACATCGGTTCAGCACTTCTCGGGCCATTTATTCTACCAGTACAAGAATATGAAATGACTTTTGAATTGTTTTTATATTTAGGTTTTTCCGAGGCACAGGTCACTCAGATAATGGAGCACGTGGAGAAGTTGATAATGACACGGTTGCATAAATGGGTTTTCTGTCATGACAGCTGTGACGATGAACAGAAAGACCTGGCTCTTCAGAGGAGGATACGGTGAGATTCATGTCCAAGTTACCAGTGTTGCTTTAAATTGAAACCTCTGATGGAAACTCCTGATGGACGCTGACTGATGTCTTTTTCTTTGCAGTTCATTAAACTGGGTTACTCCGCAGATGCTGAGTGTACCCTTTCCTGAAAAAAACACCACAGTTACAGGTGACCCCTTTCTTCCAGCTATAACAGGTGATTCAGTATTTCTCTATTTCATCTCATGAGGGAAATTAAGTCAAATTTCTTGCTTGTTTGTAACACCTATTTTTTTCAACAGCCATAATTGAGATGGATGCCAAACGAGCGCCTCAGGACAAACTGGCATGTGTGTCCAAATGTAGTCAGCATGTCTTCGAAGCGCTCTCCAGCTCCAGCAGTGAGCCCGCTAATGCTGATGACTTCCTGTCAGGCCTGATTTATGTGGTGCTGAAGGCCAATCCGCCTCGTCTACACTCCAACATGCAATATGTGATTCGTTTTGGTCTCCCTCACAGTCTAATGGCGGGAGAGAGCGGCTACTATTTCACAAATTTGGTCAGTTCATTGCAAGTGTAGTTAAATTTACTTGTTTGGCATACAATAAAACAATGATGCACTCATGCCACTGTCCTCTGTTTTAGTCTTGTGCAGTGGCCTTCATTGAGAAACTGGATGGACCAGCACTCAACCTCAGTCCAGAAGAGTTTGACGGCTACATGCTGCGTCAGCCAGCTCCCTTTGCACGAAGCAAGAGGCTGAAAGTTACCACTGAAACACAACACCTATTAGAGGAGCTGCAGGGCAGACAAGAGAAGCTGGATCAAGGAGTGGATGCTCTCAATGTGCAGCTACAAAAGTGGGTGCAAACAGTTAATTCCCAACTGGATGAGGCCACAGCCCAGTTTGCTCTGGTGCAGAAGGAGATAACCGCTCAAGCAGAGCACTCAGAGCACTCATCTTCATCTCATGACACAGAGCAACAGGGGGATGACACTGAAGACCAGATGGTGCTGCTGCTTTCAGATAAACATGCAGGTCCTGAAGTTACAGAATGTTAGCTATTTAAAAAGAAACATCTAATCTGGTACTTGACTTTTTAAAATCCTCAGCACTAACGTTTATAGGTTGCAGAAGAAACACATGTGTATTCCAGTGCCACATTCACACAAGTTTTAACCATAGAAAGCTGGGAATTTGTAAGCCATTTGAACATGAAGGAAATATTGATAAAGGACACTTTTTCCATTGATAGCATGGGGGCTTTTAATGGCTTTAACATAATAATTTGCACTTGTTTCCTATTTGAGGATGAAGGTCATTACACACACATTCCAATTAACAGTAATGTATGCACAAATATTGATCAGAAGTCATATTTAAGCACTCAGGTTACACAGCACTTAAAGATATTGTCTAACACTTTAAGGGTGCTTATTTAAAAGCTTTTTCTTTTAGTGTATGTCAATGTGCCTTTAAATAAACTGCTGTGAAATGAATACATATGCTAGGGGAGAAAGTGTTAGATCGCAGTTGATCCACTTAGACCACTACAAGTCACAGGGTGTATTTAGTTAAATCAGGTTTTTTGAGTTCTACGTTGCCTTCACTGTCTGTATGAGGAGGAAATAACTGGTGCAAAACAATTGTATTTATTTTACCACCTGTATTAGTGTGGAGTAGGTACATGTTTTATTGACATCTTTGAAGAAATTAAAGGAGTTTATGTTATGATAAAAGATTGTATTCAATATTATATTAAAGATTAAATATATGATTTAATATTGTGTGTTTGTGTTTTTTTTTCATTAATTTTCAGGAGACAGGAACGAATGATCATATTTAATATTGGAATGTAAAAGTTTGGTTGGTCACTCCTGCTTTGTAACAGTGAATATTCTTATAATGATTTTATACTGGGAGTGCTCTTCCACTGCTTAAGTAATAAGTAAGTAATTCAGTAATAGTTACTTTTATACATGGGTTTGTTGTTTTTTTCCATGGATGAATTTAATACTCGGAACACAGCCTGTAATTGTTTTACTTAAAGGTTAGGTTCACATTTTTGTAAGTCTCTTAAAACAACAATCAGGTGCTCTAATGAACCCTGAAATAGGTTTCCCTCACTGTAATCATTCCTCCTGCTCTTACCGGCTATGAAAAGATCCCCATCAAAATCCTTTTTTTAAATGTTGGCCTAAAATGCATTTAAAAGTTTATGTAAAGCTTATATGAGACTTCAGCAGTGTGAGTTAGTCATATCAAGTGGATATCTGCCACATTTAGTCTATTTAGCATTAAATACCCTCTTTGTGTTTCAGTGATTTCAACAAAAAAAGGGACTCTGGCACTAAAAAGACTAATGTTGAAATATAACTATTTTATTTAACAATTTGGACAACAGAAGCTTCATATTAGCTTCATACTTTTAAATATTTTTTTTTGCACATAAAGAGGCTTGTAGATTTTCACTTACCTTATAAGTGCAATATGAAGAACCGGTCAGTATGACCAGGAGGAATGATTATGGCAAGAAAAACTTTTTTTCATTTGGGAACCTGACTATTGTTTTAAGACATACTTAACTTTAAATGTGTAAATGTGACATGCAGAAGGGGAAAGAGTTAACAAAAGCCAAAACTGCTTGGCTCGAAAAAAGACCATCTTAAAATCAAAAGAAGGGCTGTGAATTATTTGGTGACTGCATGACATTGACATTTCTTAAAGGATGGTGTCTTCTTTTATCGACCACTTGGTGGCAGTAGAGCCCGTAGATACGACAAAACTGCAGTTAAAGTGATAGAGAAAGAAGAAGAAGATTCTCCATTAGGCCCTAAATCAGCCGGGGTGACATAATTCACCGTTACACCATAAACACCAACCGGATGTGCAAACATGAGGATGACAGGGGATAACAGTCAGAACAGTGCTGGAAACTCGGAAACAACGATGGAGGATGTAAAAACCCTCATTAAAAAGAAAGATGACATTGAAGAGCAGATAAAGGCGTATTACGACGTTTTGGAAGACGTAAGTTTGTCAGATAACCAGTAAGCGACACATGCAGCGCTAAGCTAACCAGAGGCTAACTTACAGTCACTAACTGTGTGTTTACATGACGTTTACAGCAAGGTGTCGGAGTTGAAGGTCCCCTGGTTGACGCAGAGGGCTTCCCCAGAGCAGATGTTAACTTATACCAGATCAGGGCAGCGAGACACAACATTTCCTGTTAGTAACAGTACAGTATTTGTTGTTTCTGGTGTTTTCTGTGACCAGTTTGTGTGAGAGGATGTTTTGGGGGCACATTTTCCAGTCCTTGTTCCAGGATCATTGAGGCAAATAATGAGGATTATGGTTTTGTTTCTGTTAGTTACACTATAGTTTATCCATCAATGGTAATATCTACCATATCCACACCAATATACAGTACTGTAAATGTTGAGATAAAACAACTTTAAGGTAATTCCTGCATCTTATAGTAAATATACTGTAAAACATACTTGACTGGGAAATACAGGACGGTGCCATTCCACACCACTGGCCAAGTATTGACTATAAGTATATTTTAATTGATAATGATATCATTTTTATGTATGTTAATTATCAGTGTAGAGCTGGAACTTGACTCATTTATAATGTATATGCTGCTTATTCTCTTCATTTTCTATCCCTTGTTTACATCTGTAACATGACACAAAACAGCAAAAAATACAGTGTTCAGTAGAAATCAACAATATTTGGTAAATGGACTGTACTTATATAGCACTTTTCTAGTCTTTTTGACCACTCAAAGCGTTTTTGATGACAGGGGCTACCATACAGGGTGCCAACCTGCTCAAGAGGGAGAGTAACCATTCACACACATTGATTCACGGGAGCAATTTGGGGTTAAGTACCTTGCGCAAGGACACATCCACATGTGAACTGGAGGAGCCGTGTCCTGTCGGGACAAACGCTCTACCCTCTGATTTTCAGTTAAACTTATTATTTATGATACATACAATTACTTTGCCTATTTTATAGTATACATATAAGGGGTAGATTTTAATGATCTTTAACTAATGTGTGTGTATTGAACTTTTTTGTGTATAAACCATTATCAGACAAATTATTATTCCAATCATTTTATATATTTTGGGGTATTTTTGTTTCTTTAAACATGTCTGGAGGGGATCTGTAAATAATAAGTTAAACCATAAATCAGTTATTAGACTTTTTGCTATTAAGTTTCTGTCGATTGACAAGATGTCTAATTGTTGCAGCTGTGTTGCAGCATTTCTCAGTTTGAGAATAACCTTTTTCATAATTTGTCTCAATCCACACATTTTTAAGGTAATGGCTTGATTGTGTCTTTCAGGCCTGCAGAATGATCACAAGGCCATCATGCTGGAAATAGAGGAAGCCCTACACGGGTTGCATGCTCGAGAGAAAGCCAAGCATGAACAGGATGAGGCCGAAGCCCAGGAAGAGGCGATGGAGCAGCAGGTCACCCTGCCTTCTCCCTTCGCACGGGTGGATACTGTCACACAAGGATCACCCGCCTGTGGAGCTGTGAGTGGTGTGAACTACGCTCTCATATCCAGATATGACCAACTTCAACTATTTTGACATTAAGACTTAGAGAGTAGCTGTTTCTGTCTTGTGATCGTAGTTTCTGCTGTGTTTCTCTCCAAAGGGCCTGCGAGTTGGAGATGAACTAATTGAGTTTGGTTCTGTGAACACAGACAACTTTCAGAACCTGCAGAACATTGCCTCTGTGGTACAACACAGTGAAGGGGTAAGCTAATGAAGTCATCCACAGCTGCTTTTTTGATTGGGCATTTTATGTGTTGTGGTTTTTATTATTTTTTTCTGATAGTTTGTTGTCTAAATTAACACAGAAATCTTCCAGAATGACTAATAAAATCCTTGAGATTACAGCTAAAAATTGGCTCCTCTTTATTTATTTTAAGATTTTTCCATAACAGCAAAGATTTTTTTCTTGTGGTTTGAAGGTCTTCTGGCCGTCGAGGGATGTTCCTATAATCATATTGCCCAGCCTTATGTGCCTTCTATCTCTGTAATGCCATTTCTTTCTACAGAAACCATTGCGTGTCGCATTGATCCGGGATGGTCAGAGAGCTCAGATGAGCTTGACTCCACAGCGATGGTCTGGCAGAGGTCTGCTGGGGTGAGTGCCATCAACAGAATCAGTCACACGTTTGGATTAGCACAGATTCATCAGTTGAAGGTCTAATAGAGTAGCTGGTATTTAGATGCATAGAAAGTTGTGAAGCCTTCAGGAACAAAATTGCTTAGAAGCTACAAGTAAAGCAGAGTAAACGTTTCTCTCAGTGCACATGAATTACTTCGACAAGTTGCCATGATACTGCTAAAATACTCCTACACCTTTAAAATGCAGGGTTCAGATTGCTGTCTATTGTTGGAGGCAGGTATAGAGTGGTTCAAATCAGTCACAAGTCTCTCGTTCTTCTTTTTCAGATGCAACATTGTTCCAATCCCTCGATGATCGCCATGACTCTGCACAGCATTGGGAAAGCCCTTTCCCACTTTTGTTTTCTCTTGATGGCTTCAAAGAAATTAACTGACTTTGTACACACTGCAGAAATTTCAATATCTTAATCAAAACTACAACTATTTCCTTCATACAGGGGCAGTCTTTAGTTTGGGATATATGAAAAAGTGTCGGAGCACTTCTGTTACAGAAGTCGTGCTGAGTGTACTAACCTTTCTACTGGATATGCTGAATAGATTCCTACTTGTTGAAACAATCAACTTTAATTGTTGAAGCATGAATGTACTTCGCCAATGTTGTTGCAATGAATGAGTTTTTCTACATATTGTGCGCAATTGGTAATTTTGGTTCAAGAGTAGCACGAAAAAACAGACACATAAGTCACTGGAAACTTTGGAAAATAATTGATTCACTTGATGTTCATGTGACATGCAATTAAAATATTTGTTTTGAGTGAATGATTCTTTCACATACGACTCACTGTACTCATTAAGTAAAATATTCCCACTTCTACACATCAATGATTGCCTGAAGAGAGAATTTGAACTTCTATCTACATTATGTAGACCTGTCTGCTAAGCTGATATGCCAAAAAGCTGTATATGACCAACATGTCTAAAAATGTCATTTGTTACATTTTCCAAACACATTTCAAAAAGTTTTATTTTTAAAAAATGTACAAAATATGTTTCTTTCAAGTGGGGACTCTTCATTACTCAACATCATAGCCTGCTAAAAGTCAGTGTTTGCCAGTTGTTAATATAATGTGAATTCAGTCACATCAATTAAGACATGCAAACAAATGTTATGAAATCAGACCAAATGTTTATGTTTTATATGTTAAATATTTGCATATTCTTTTGATCAAATTACTCAGGAAGACACGATTGTTTCTATAAAAACAAAATACCAGAATAACAGGTATAAATGTGACATCAGTTCAGTAGTAGCATTTGGTCCAATTGCCTCAAAGGATGTAAATGAAATATGTTACAAATCTCTGCCTAACAAAAATGGTATAATCTGTAACACAAGAGAGGAAAAGAACTACGTTGGTATAATCTCTGCAGAAATCATGTAGATGTCTTGAGTTTTTTCTTTTTGGCCTTGACCATATGTGGTAGTGGGATTTTGAAAACAGTCCTGTGAAGAAAAAAACATGGTAAAATTTCAGAAGTATACCAACAGTGTTCAGAGAAACTTTGGGATTTAGTCTTTTTTTTAAAACTCACTCGCAAGTTGTACAGATGGGGCTGAAGTTGCAGAATACTTTGAAGAGAAGACAAGATAGTGTCACCACAAAACATAAATGCATCTTTTGAGAGTAATATGAAGATTTTTTTGGGATCTGAGCGCTTACTTGACAAACAAACTGAGCAGACATAACCTATTTCGATGAGGTTACGATGGCAGAAGCATGCCGCTCTGTAGTCCACGTGCACAGGCGGTGGCAGCAACAGCTGTGAACGCTGGTCAGAATCGGGCAGGAACACCCACTGTTCAGAAAACACAATCATCACCGTCACTGTGACAACAGTTACAACATTAAGATACAATAATCTCAGCCATGTTTGATTTGCTGCACTCTCACCAAAAGATATTGTGCCAGGGCGATCTTCTTTGGTATCTTCAGGTACAATCCTCCTGTTATATCGCAAGCCTGGAAAAAAAACAAAAAACAGCTGGATGTAAAACACATGGGTACATACAGAGTAGGACATCAAAGCTGTACATGCTGTAAAATGTACCTGCTGCAGGAGACCCGATTCTGAATCCAGCACGCAGGCATCTATCAGGATGTTCTGTAAAACAGAAAACGGTGATTTAGAAAACAAACAAAAAACTAAACATACTGTACAGGTGAAAGAAAAGTGGAAAAAACACATGATTTACCTGCTTCTGGGCTGCAAAAATCACATTCATGAAGTTCATGTATTGGAGGGCACAATCCTCTGCCGCTTTTATCACCTATCCAGTAAAATGAAATACGGATGGTGTTTAAAATCACGTGAATAAAAGCAAAACACTCATAAAATTAGACCATTTAGAGATTACCAGTATTCTTGATTTTATCTCCCGTCCAACTAGAAAAGAAAAAGAATAAATTAATATGCATTGAAAAGAAAACAACAGTACTTATCGAAGAGCAATATTAAGCTAAATATTAACAAAATTACCTTCCATGTCCTTTGAGACCCTGTGAATATCTGAATATTGAAAGTTAAAGGGAAATTTGGAAAACAGCTCAGTGATCTGCTGCACTCATTACTTCGTTCAGACAAAAGAAAAAATCTGCAGTCATTTATTTGAACTAACCTTGCAAAAGAAAAATAAAAAATCCATTACCCACTCGGAGAAAGTTTTACTAACAGAATAGCATTCGCATCATCCAACACATTTAGTACAAACAGATCAAGTGCACCCCATTTCTCAACAACTACAGTATATAAACTTCATCATATAAAGCTGGATACAACACGTCGAGACGCTCTAAATATTACAAACTGTAGATGACTATATGAAACTGTACATGTAAGAATAAGCGAAACATTTGCTCCTGCAACATAATGTCTGTTTAGTTTGTCCTTCTAATGTTACTGCAGTCATTAATTATTGTGAATACATCCTACTATTAGTATCTTTACTTATTCTAAGCTTGTACATGCTATATATGGTAAAACTGTTATTTGCTATTTTTATTGAAAGGATACAGCAGAGAGCTTTGGCGAGGGATCCAGCCAACAAAGTATCCGTCGAATTTCCCCTCACTTCAGCTGTAATGACATATGAGGCATAATTCACTTCAAGGAATAACCAACAGTGTAAAATAAATCAAAAATAAAGCTAAAAATACAATACAGTCACTACTAAGACAGCAATTAAGTAGTTTTATTCCAACTTGATTTGCTATCAGTATGTTGAGAAAGCTTATTTCAAGAGTTGTGAAAAGTATTATTGATGATAGGGCAGTAAAATCTTCACAATATATCCTGTGTTCATTTTACCCACATAAAAATTGACCTGTACCTACTTTTTGACATAATGTTCCTCATCTCCTCTGCAATGAGGTTGTTGGCAACTGACAGAAGTTCATACTTTCCATCCCCACTGGAGGATGCATCCTCCCCACCGTCCCCGCCTCTCCAGCTCTTACTGGGATACAGAAACTGACTGAAACCAGGTAAATGGGAGAGATTTGCATGTAAGCAGTGACGTAAAAATATAACATAACTTACAAAATATTAGATTCAGGAAGACAATCAATCCTGGACACTGACAGCATTGGAAGACGTATTCAGATCCTTTCCTTAAGTAGAGACACCAGTACAATGATGAAAAAATACTCCACTGCAAGTAAAAGTCCTGCATTCAGTTGTCCAGGGGTTCCCAACCTCAGGGTCAGGTCCCCTTCAAATGGTCACAAGATAAATCTGGCATGTCGTTCATTAATGGAACAGGAAAGAAGAAAAAAGTTCTTCCATACAAATATATTTAAGTATATGTATTCATTTTTTGGACTAAGGACCGGATCTTTTCGTTTTTTTGTGAAATAATTAATCTTTTGACATATTAACGTTAAAACATCTGAGGAGTTTAAAAAGGAAATCACTCTCAGCTGAAATATGACGAGGGTCCCCAACCAGACACTCTTTTATGATGAGTCACAAACCAAAAACATCAGGGTGCCCTGTCCAGACATGTTTAAGACGTGTAAAACTGTAACTTTGTATAATAATTTCTCTTACATGATTTCTTCCTGAAAAAAGTTCAACCTTGTACAAAATTCTTAAAATTATATTTCTATCTAAAATCTACAAATCTTTTTCACAAATGTTCATTTTGCTAGATACAAAATGTCACCTACTTCACTGAAAAGTCCTCAATTCTCAGTTTTTGTGTCACAAATTGTCTTCGTACACGTCTCAGATTTAAGGTGAGCACAGAGAAACTTTCCTTAATCAGCTCATGGATGTGAAAACAGCTTTCTAGTGTCAAACTAAATATATATCATTCAGCACTGTGAAACCCAAACATCCAACTGCAGGATCAAGAAGAAACATATATTTTTGAGTGGAAGGGGCTTTTAAGTTCAGTTTCCTGGAAGCTGAACTATGAAATTACCTGTCTTGACAGTGGCTAGCGATGACAGCCAGTTTGTTCGTCCTGTTCATGGCCATGTGGGAGTTACCCATCACCATGACTGCATCCAGACACTTGGACAGGGTGAACTGTGCGTAGAGAAGAGGGTAGCAATTAGAAACCATCCAAGAGTCAGACACAATAACCTGTAAGTGAACAGGACTACCTCTGGCTCACGTTGAGCTTGCTGTCCCCACCATATCGGGTTCACATCCACGACGACCACCAGGAGATTGATTTCATCCTCTGCACACACATTGGACACATTTTAAGAACATATTGGCAGCTCTGCCATTGACGTGCACACTGTGAATAAAACTATATCTCATGATTTAAGACAAAGACATACCTGATGCCATCCCGACAGGACTTACTAACGTCAATGTGAAACGAGCAGAGACCACACACTGAAGGCTGGAGGTTTATCTTCTGTTCGCTTCCATATTTCATCTGAAACTTTACACTACTTTGTGAACTGGCTTTTACTCAAGATACTCTGACATCGTAAAGTTTTGTAAAACCAGCGAGATTCACGAGTTTACTTCAGCTAACTGTTGACTTACTCATGTTTCTATTATCCACAGCATACAGCATCCGACAAACTCTCGCGAGACCTGTACGCGGTGTTTCTTGTTTGTCATTAACTAGAAAAATAATGTTTTATGATGTGGCATCGTTGTGGTTAAGGTCTGGCTAGGTTTAGGCACAAACACATTTGGTCAGGGTTAGGGAAAGATCACGGTTTGGATAAAAATAATCACTTGAAATAAACCTCGCGAGAGTTTGGCAACCACCGACCGGAATCTTCTTCGTTACTGGCGGACCACAAACTAACGTTAGTCTCAGTGTCGCCACCTGCTGTAGGAGTGTGTAACAGCAGTTCACACACATGGATGTAGTTTTGGTCTGGATATTCAACATGTCTCCAGTATCCCAACTCCTTCCATCGTTAGAAAGTGATGTTTCTGAACATTAGCAGGAATGTTTGATCTGAATTTTACATTTTTTTTGTCTCTGTCTTTGAAATGAAAGAAATATTTATTACAATTTCACACAGATACTATCCCAGTCACAGGAAGGGTGGCACATATGAAGAACATGTAAAAAGTTTTTTGTTTTTTTTTTATTAAAAAAAAAGGTAAAAAAATAACTAAATAATCAGATTCCACCTGTTTGGGTTAGTATTGTCTTTGTGTTCATGTTTTGTATTCTACCGATTAAAAACATAAATACTGCTGTAATTAAATATGATGTTTTTAAATTACGGCTCCATCTGACACTTATTTTTCTTAATTTGTTTATAAAATGTCAAAAAGTATGAGACATTACCATCATAATGTCTTCTTCTGAAGTATCGTCTTCAAATTAATTTTGTCCAGCTCAAACTCAACAACCTTTAATTGATAATAAAATAAAGAGAACAGGATTAAATCTCACATTTCACACCTCACACCAGGAGCTGGAAAAAGATCCCTTCCCTGATCAATGTCTTAAAATGATTAAAAGACTGTAAACATAGTTTGGCAGAATTCTCTCTTGATTGATTAATCAGTTCATTGTTTTTACTTACTACTTTTACAGTAGACAGTTGTGGTGTTATTCTCTTTAACTTGTGTTACATTATGTTCAGAAGCAACATAATAATATTCCAAATATAATTTACCAGGATGATGGGAGGTAAAAAAAAAAATCATAATTTATACAAAAATGAACAGCATATTTGTACATTATTTAATCATTTAAACCTGAATATTCTGTAGAAAAACAAAAATATTTTAGAA
Source organism: Scomber scombrus (assembly GCF_963691925.1). Lineage (NCBI taxonomy): Eukaryota > Metazoa > Chordata > Actinopteri > Scombriformes > Scombridae > Scomber > Scomber scombrus. Next base: position 16,908,907 of record NC_084973.1, read on the forward strand.
TAATTTCAGTAATGCCAGAATTGTATAAAATGTATACCTGCTGGCCTGCTCCATGCCTGCAGTAATGCCCTGAGTTCTGGCCTTATGAAAACAAACTGTGTCATCGGAGTAAGATCACAATTATCAGCAATCAATATTTTTGGTTAATTAATCAAATAACTCTAAATGTTTGAGTGTTTGGTTATTTCTTGGGCTTGGGTTTTGGCTGAGCCTTTAGAAAGACAGTCCTGTATCTCTCAGTCTGGTAGTGGTCTGACTCAATGGCCTCACTGGAGTCATTCAGCGTTACGTATACATCCCCGTTGACCTCTGTCACCTTGTGAATCCTTTGTTTGACACCCTTGGAGTGCCAGTGTGTTCTCAGTGGTTTGGCTGTAGGATCATCCACAGCTTGGTAAAGCCCTTCCCCTTCTGCCAGTGTGATCTTGTACTTGTGCCACGGACACACGATGCACTGCCGGCCGTTAAACTCCTGTCGGTGTCACAGCATGAAGGACAAAGATAATATAACAGAAGTTTCAGTGGCAGTCACAGGATTCCTACAGAAGAAAGTCTTCTTTTGTCATCTTATCCAAAAATCTGAAGTAAACAGCAGCTCACCTCAATGTCTCCATTTTCTATTGCACCACCTGCATCTGTCAGTACGAAAACATCACAGCCATGTTTCTTAATCAGTCTTTCAAACATCCATTACAGAGAGTAAATTTTCTACAGCTACAAGAAATGGGAATGTCATCGTTTTCCCTAACGTCCAACAGAAAAAACAAAAAACAAAACAAAAGTATTAGGACAGCGTTTAGAATCACAATTATTAGGGCTGTAAGGGATAATTATTTTAATTACCAATTATTAATTTTTTAGTTTACAGATAATCAATTAATCGACTAATTGTTGCAGCTCTATGGTTTTTTGATTATGCCAAAATACACACACACACACACACACACACACACATGCACAAACGCACGCACACAGACACACACTTTCGCACACACACAAACACCACACACACACACACACACACACACACACACACACACACACAGAGAGAGCTTACGGTAACAGCGCATGTCCATTGCATGAAGCTTCCCCATGTGGTACAGGACCAATACATCTCTGCATCCATTCAACAGCTTGGTCACACGGCCGGATTTGACAATGTCCTCCTTCTTCCCGATGAAGTGGGAGGCAGGGAGTGGTGAGGAGGAGGGAGGGGGAGATGAGGAAGAGGAGGAAGTCTGAGAAGTCTCCTCCTCAGAGGACATGTTGATCACTTCTTACAGCAGGTTTCCTGGTATTGAAGAAGATTATACTTCAACATCATTAATAGCAAAATAGATGTATATTTGTATGCAGACCTATTAGACTTAATTCACCTTCCTATGAAAGACCACAATACACATGAAGAGGTACAGGTTTGGTCACTTTTCCTCCAATTTCCTCATATCCACACAACTTTAAAAAAAACTTGGAACTACATTGGGAAATTAATTAAGTTAAGTGACTTAAGAATTAAGTGAAGGAAATTATTCTTGTAGGTTAACAATCTTATTTAAAACCTACAGAACAGTATTTGCTAGATTGTGATTTTCCCATCCCAACTGATAATCATTTTATATCAGTGTCACTGGGCCAGGAATGCACTGATACAGATTGAGCTGGATGTTGCTCTTAAGTGTCCCAGATGTTTTCAACAACAGATTATTAAATTTCCTCCACTTTTAGATACACATGGCATGCTGCATGGATGATCATCTAAAAAAGTGAGGCAAAGGAGTAAAGGAAAATGCATTCTGGTAATTTACAAACTGCGTCTCTTAATGCATCCAATCAATATTCTGCACATGATGATAATAAAGACAAATAAAGACAGCATGAAATCAAAACATCACCATCATCAGTACTTCACACAGGAGGAGGAGTTCCTCTTTCATTCAGCTCCTGCACGCTCATAATTACCTCTCCACTTAAAATCTTAGATCAGCCTACCTTTTATGTAGTCTGGTCACATCTCTGACCCTGAAAGTCATGTCCAAGTTGTGTAGCCAGTTGCCATGGTGATCTTTCACGGGATGAGTCTGGTATCCTGACAACTTGCTGATGATGCTAAATGTAGCTGAGATATTTCGCTAATGTTGTATCACTTTGTCTGCATCAAACTGACTGCCTGTGTTCATCTGGATGTTACAAATGATTCAAATCAAACCAAACTCAGTCAGCGTTACAGGCAAGCCATGATTTGGCCCTGGAAGCTACGGTATGAGGAAGAGATATGGGAAGAGCTACAGTAATGTTGTGTGTTACGTCCACTGTTGTCCGCACTGAAACACGCACCGAGGAACGAGATTCCGTCCCCTCCTTTTCCTTTACTGCTTAAAGATCACCTACAGACATTAATCTATACTCTTCTTCGAACGATAATCGATGTCGAATAGGGCCCCCCTCCCCTCTTCCCCCCCAGAAAAAACAGGCTAATTATGGTGTTAAAAATATTTTAAATGGCATTTCCATCTTCTCCCTCCCTTAAAAATGCCAAAATCTATAGAGTGGAGGGGGACTTTAACTTTTTTTTTCTTAAAAAAAAAAATGCATACAGAAGCTGTGCCAAAGTGTACTCAGTATTCAGTTATATATAATATACAGTCATGGTAATATACCATCCTGTGTCATGGATTATGGTAGGGCTAGATGCTAAGGGGTACAATTTATTTTAAAAACTTATGTTTGAATGACAGAATAATTAAATGAATAATTTAATTAAATATCCATCTTTATACAATTTGAACATTCTAATGTAAATATTTCTATTTTTCCTAGGTATCTTATTGTTTATGAAATTGTTTAATATTTAATAATCTATCTACTCTATGCTGATTTCTGACTGAAAGCTTACATCATTTAAAAAAAATTGTAATCAATGTATTGTACAAAGCATGTTTGTATCCATACAATACAACAGTCTGTACAATATAATACAGTGGTCTCATTTCTAAGCTCTCCATGCAAAACCAGTGGGACAAATGTTTTAAAGGCTTTTTGTCTTAGTGGGTTTGTTGGTGGACATTAAGCTCCCTGAGGGATTAACACTATCCTCTCCTTCGTGCTGAACTGAGCGTTTTGTCACCGGCTGTCCGTCTATAAGCAGTAAAGGAGTCTGGTCAGTATTTCTTGGTGTTTTGGCAGCAGTGGGTCTGACAGTCCTGAACCTGCAACTCCCACTCTAACCTGTTTCGTTGCCATGGAGACGGACTCTGTGTACGGAAATAGTGATACTACTCCAGCGAGCAACTCTGTGAAAAATTAATGCATTTCATTTCAGTTCATTTTGTTTTGTTAAACCGCCGTGTTCGTCCTTTTCTTACTATGAAGTCCCACTGGAGTTCAACTGGTAGGTTTACTGCTCAGCGGCGGATTTATTGATTTGTGGACCTGCAGACAAACACTGTCTGGCTTTATTTCCATCTTATCTGTAACTAGGAGTGTTGGTAATTGGCAGTGGCAGAAGAAAAAAGTAGGCTACTCAAAACTTTTTTTCTACAATACAATTTGTAACTATTAATTGTAAATTGATTAATACCACACAGTAAAAGTACTTTAAAAGTCTTGCATTCAAATTTTAAAAGTGAAGAGTGAAAGAGAGGATTTATCAGCCCAACAGCCTATACTTAAATTGACTTATCCTCTGTTCAGGCTGGAGCTGTTCTTTCTATTTTATATCATGCTGGATAGCTAAATGAATATATCGTATTTTGAGTGATATCTGCAACTCTGCAATGTAACCACTAACATTGCTGTCAGGTAAATTTAATGGCACAGTGTTTTCCTCTGAACAAGAAGTATAGGCTATAGTTGCATATATGGGGGCTTTGTGGGCCTTTTGTAAGTTACATTGGGGCACAATGAGTTAAAATAGTGACACAATTCAATATTTTTCATATCTAAAAATCATAATCCATTTATAGCTTTTCAGGCCCCTTCAGTTGAGGACCATTGGCATCTTTCCTAATGGTGAAGTCCGCCACTGTTTCAGCTCTTACCTTTTTGGAAAACTTAACTTTAACCTGCAGGTAATTTGTTAATTTTCGGGTGTGGGTTTGTTCAACCAACAGCCCAACCAACTGTGCTGCAGGCTGTCTTCATGTAATTCAATTTGCAGCATAAAATCCCACACGTGCACACTGTTAGGGACTGTGGCTCAGCCTGGAGGGAATGTAGACCTCTAACATCAAGATGAGTTAAAGCAGTGCATTGTTTCCTAATAATTATCAGCTCCATCATTGTGTGTATATGAAGAGACTCTCACTTGAATTCCAGGGCAGGGCCACTGCAGCTGTCAGTCAATCTGCTGTAGAATCCAAAGAAGCAACAGTTGCATGCCTATGTACGCTATATTTATCATATTTGCTTCGAAACAGAAATGTGGGACATGACTTCACTGTGCTGCTCCCTGATCCATCCTGGCTGAGTGTCAAATTTCAGCATCATACCAGTGTCCTATGCTTTGCTTACTGCCACAGCAGTGCAGTGTGGTAGTAGTGACACAGTGACCAACCTTTGGCCGTTAGTCTCTGATAGATATCACAGAGGAAGGGAAAACAGCAAGGACACACTCACTTGGAAATAAGAAGCTTGTGTAGAGTGGATTCAAGTTTGATTTAAAAAAATTCTGGTTTAGCCTTTCCTCGTAGAATTACACTATAGTTGTGCATTCATTTCTTGCATGTATGCGCTTTATGTGACCAACTGATAGAGAGACTGCTTCTCCCAGAGTAGGTGGAGACAGGTGAAAGACAGAGAGAGAGAAAGGGAAGTGGAGGAAATGACACTTTGCCTGTATGAGTGTCTGCGAGCAATTGGGCTACAGGGTCATTATGCACGGTAAGCACACACACACACACACACACACACGCACACACACACTCACAGGACATCCAAACTCACACGTCTCCTCCTTTGACTATCTGTCACCCTCTGCCTCCTGTCCTTTCAGTTTTACCTCCATAGGCGTCCGTCGTGCGGCTCACCTTTCAGCACTGACCATGGAGGACTACCCGATCCTGGGAATCCGCACCATGGAGGACAGGACTCGACTCTTCCAATTGATCCAGTTGGTCAAAACTCTTGACCTGGAGAGCCTTGGATTTGATAAGGAGGATGATGATGATGATTATGATGCTAATGGTGGTGATGTAGACAACGCTGTTGCGGATGGTAGTTTTACGTATGATGGTTATGAAGATTGTGATGAAACTATAGATGAGGATGAGGATGAGGATGAGAAGGGTGCTGCTGTGTGTAAGCTGAATGCAGCCACTCTTTCCAAACCATCAAGTGTACGCAGACGACTTGATTTCAGTTGTGAAAGTATTGATCATCAGCAGAAGCCAAATCCTCGTCCTATAGGCACTGCTCATATTTCTGCAACTTATAACAGAAATGATGCCCCGGTCCACGGCAAAGCCTCAGCCTCCATACCTGTGCAATGCGAGCTTCACTCTGCAAGTGCTGTGGTATGTGGCTGCCAAAGGAGGTACAACGACCACAGGCCAGATGTCCGGAATCGACCATCTGACCATCACACAGGAGGAAACATCAATCCAAACGTCACAGGGGGAAGTTCTATACATAACTTCCACACTAGATTGTCACCAAAGTATGACTCATTTCACAAACCAATACCCAGGCCTGCAACAGTTGCATCAAAGAGTTTTGACATAAAAACAGTCGGGCACAAAGATAGGAAAGTAATCTGCAGGAAGGGAAAACTCTTTACAGGTATTAATTGGGCTTTTGAACACATGGTTAAGCCAACACCTGTTTATGAATCAAAAAGAACAGCTGGCTACAACTACGGCCTACCATTACGGAGTCCCCCTTCTACTTCAAACACAAAGTAAGTGGCAGTGGTTTATATTGTCCATACAGCTCCCTCCTTGGATATTAGTACCTTAGTGAAGACAGTCACAGTATATTAAATTAAAAAAACATGAAAGACATAATATAATTTATCCTATATATGTACACCTGTTTAATAATTGTGGTGTTTTTTAAAAATAATTCTTTCTCTTTATAGGTTGAAGTTTGCATAAAGTTTCTATATAAATATTGTCTCCTGGTCGATGATTTACATGTGTGTGTTTGTGTTTGTGTGTGTTGCAGGCAAGCAGGGGAAAAGCGGATCAGTGTGTGCGTGAGAAAAAGACCTCTGACACGTGCAGAGAGCAGGAGAGGAGAGGCCGACGTTGTGACAACTCCTGGAGGAGAGTGTGTGATTGTTCATGAGAGCAAAGAAGCTGTGGATCTCTCACAGTACATACTACAGGTAGATATAATATGTTCAGAGGAGTCATGTCATTCTCAAGCTATCCCCAATATGCACAGTGTAGGACCATCTAAGGTTGGAAGGTCACTTTACCAGATGAATATGACATTTATCTGATTTTTTTGGTTTATTTCACATCTTCTCCCTACAGCACAGATTCTACTTTGACCAGGTTTTTGGGGAGGAGAGCTCTAACGAGGATGTGTATCAGCGAACAGCATATCCTCTGGTGCAGCACATGCTCAATGGGTAGGGTAGAAGTGATTTAGTTACAGTATAGATGTGTGTATGCTGTCACTACCATCCTTTCTAACAGAATCCAGATAAGCATACACAGTACAATCAGCAGAAATCCGATCAAAGCTGTTGTGTTTATGTGCTTGATTGATGTTTCCCCCATCTTGGACACACTTATGATATTTTGGCTCATCATAGCAAGACGAGCACAGGTGCAACTAATAATGCAACAACTTAGTCTGTTTCATTTAAAGAATAACACAGGATATTGCATTTTTTCTGTCTTAAAAAAACAGTCACATGCCCATATGTACATTGTATGCCTTTGGTTGCAGTAATTGTTGTCCATACTGGCTGTGAAGCGATACCTTCTTAATGCAATACTAATGTTAAAGATGGGGGGTAAAAACACATTCTAAACTTCAGGTGAAGCTAATATAAGGCTGCGACCATCTGAGTTAGACAAATCAAGTGGGTATCTGCTAAAGTTAGTTAATTTGCTTTTTTAATACTAAATTCCCACATATTACTATCGCTCCATCACAGCTCAGCGTCTGTGGAAATGTTAAGAAGGATTTTCGCACCAAAAGACAATAACTTTTAAGAGTAATCATTTTATTTATCTAACACAGACTGATGAAGCCTTACATTAACTCCAGCCAAACTTAAAAATGTGTTTTTGCACAAAATAAGAATTATGTATTTCTTACTTTGGAAGTGGGTTACGAAGGGATCTCTAAAACCAGAATGGACTTGTTTCGAGGAACACCTACTGTATTATTATTATTGTTATTCATATTATTAATGAGAAAAAATGTAATGCTGTGAATGACTATCAACACTGTCTACTTAACCATTACATATTTCACAGCAATGACATTATAGTATAACACAGTGACTGGTTAAATGTGCATGCTTATGTATGTATGTATGTGTATTAATGTGTGTATTAGGGCATGAAGTACATGCTGACTTGTGTTTGCACAGAGCTGTACTGCTAACTATCTATATTTGATGTTGTGTGTGTGTCCATAGAGGCCAGGCCACCTGCTTTGCATATGGCCAGACAGGTGCAGGAAAGACTCACACCATGTTGGGCTCATCGTCTGGGAGACCTGGATTGTATGCACTGGCGGTTCAGGACATTTTTGCTCACCTAACCACCACACACACACCCTCACCCTTGCTGGTGTATGTCAGTTTCTTTGAAATCTACTGTGGTCAGCTGTATGACCTGTTGGACCACAGGAAAAGGTGTGTTGTGTTAAAGCATCCTAATAATTGTTGAGGAGGAGATGATATAATAATTCTATAGTAATTGAAAAAAACAACATATAAATAATGTATTTTACAGGCAATTAGTTTGAAATGTTAAGTTATTCCTCATTATATTGTCAGTTGTTATATCACCACCACTTTATACTTCATACTTGAAATTTAGAAAGTTAGGGAAGTTGTTTTGTATCTTAGTAATTTATTTCCTTTATCCCCAAGTGTTCTCATAATAATTTATTATTTGGTAACATTATCCTCAATATAAACTATAATGTCCTCTTTCTTAATATTTGAATATTTGATTCTGCAGGTTATTTGCCAGGGAAGATGGCCAGAAGGTGGTTCACATTGCAGGGCTGCGTCATGTCAGAGTGAACTCAGTCAGCTCACTGCTGGAGGTTTGACTCTTTCTTTAAAAATGGCCTCATGTCCATGCTTTGTGGTCCAGAGCTGGTGTTCTGATTGGCACTTTTGTAGCACTTATGGTAAATATGAAGACTTTAATTCCAAAGTGAGATATCTGCAGTTTGGAAAAAAAGAAATTAAGTATCATAGCTGGCTATTAAAGTTGTGGCAGAGGACAAAAAAATCTTCTTTTTTCTTATTTGAGTTTGAACATTTGCAGATAATTCCTAGAATGAAACCTTATCTCTAATACATTTGAATTTATTTTTGTTGTACTTAAGTATTCAGTAGAATGCAGTAATAAATATATATATGCATGTAAGTTTAATTTCAACACTACCTCATGTGGGGTAATTCTGTGCTTGCATTCTCACAGTTGCACCAGCAGACTCTTGAGTACCTTAAATACTTTGATTTTTACTATAAAGTATGGCATATCTCTGGACCTCTGTCTAAATCTCAGTCTGTCTCTCCCTTGTCTCCCTCATCTTACTTTGTCATTGCCCTTCAAGGTGATTACACAGGGCACAGAGGAGCGCACTCAGGGGATGAGTGGAGTGAATCCACTCTCCTCTCGTTCCCATGCCTTGCTTCAGATTCAGCTCAGAGGCCCAAACCAGCAGATAACTGGCAGGTGAGTGATGAGATTTGATCTGTTTTTACATTGTGAGCTTATTATGGTGTGTACACATCCTGAATGTCTTGTCTTTTCTGACACAGACACTACTGTGTGTTATTGCTTAGTATATTTGATAAAATCACTGAACTAAGAACGGTGTGTATCTGTGTTTGTGTGTGTAGAATATGGTTTGTGGACTTGGCAGGAAGTGAGAGGGCATCAGATACCAAAGAACCAGACAGACAAAGTCGTATGGAAGGAGCTGAGATCAACCAGAGTCTGCTGGCTGTAAGCTGCACACACATACACATGCTAAAATCAAATACATTTGACAGAATATAGTCACATTTCACATGCTTTCTAATTTATCTAACTTTTTTCTTAGCTTAAAGAATGTATCAGGTCCCTTGATCAAGAGCAGTCGCACACTCCTTTCAGACAAAGCAAACTTACTCAGGTACTAAGACTAAATAAGATAAAATTATTTTTTCTTTGGTTCTTGTGTGCACTAATGATACAAGTGTGCACACGTGCAAATGTTTGATCAACACTCACTCTCCTGTGTTTTCATTCTAGGTCTTGAAAGACTCGTTTGTTGGTGACTCAATGACATGTATGATTGCCAACATTTCTCCGGGTCACTTAGCAACAGAACACACACTTAATACTCTGAGATATGCCGACCGGTAAGTATGTGTGCAGTAGTGTATGTGTAAATGTAATGGGACATGATGGTAATTAGTTACTGGAACTTTTACAGACTACTGAATGCTATTGGTTCTGCTCTGAATTCAGCTTTAAATATGCCAAGTTTCTATTTTCATCTTACTACTAGCGTCAACAACTGATCCAGTTGCAGGTGGTTCTGCTCTGAATTCAGCTTTAAATATGCCAAGTCTCTATTTTCATCTTACTCCTAGCGTCAACAACTGAACCAATGCAGGTGTACAGTACGACAAAAACGTTTTTTTTCTTTTCATAGTCTTGTCAGGGCCTGTAGAGAGCATGATCAGACTGCTATTTGAGATGATGTGTGTACTTTATTATCCATAGTGTGAAGGAGTTGAGGGGACAGCAAAGATTAAGAGGAGGAAGAAGAGGCAAGACAATACCCTCCCCCAAACGTAACCTGTCCAACAACAACAGCAGCAGCGGAAGCAGCAGTGTTGGCACCCGAGGAAAAAGCCCACCTAAAAAGCCAAAGTTAGGAAGACAAAGAGACGCTTTTGGCCCCACCTCACCTGCGACAATTCTCTGCTCAACACCCAAGAACAGTAGATGGGGAGAGGAAACAAGTCCAAGGGCAAGAAATGGGATTGGACTTGAAGAGATTACACCAGTGAGAGGTTCGCTTGGAATAGGTGATAAGAGGCAGAAAAGGGAGAGAGCAGGTGAGAGGGATGATAGGAGGAGAGCAGGTGAAGAGAGGTATGGAAGAACTGACGTTTACTCAGTTGGCGACCAAAACACAGCAGCAGGGCTGGTGTTGGGACAACCAAAAGATGGACAGCAGCACTCGTTGGTGGTGCCGAGCGAGAGGGTAGCCCATGACGGTCATTTGTCTTTTACTCAGAGGGAAACTGGTTTCTACCACAGAGGGAAAGGGAAACAGCAAATAACTTTGAAAGGGGGAAGAGGGGAGGAGGAGAGGAGATGGAGAGAACATAGGGGACAAGAGAAAAGCAAGAGAGACACATATGTTGAAGTGGAGAGGACAAGTGGAAGAGATTTTCAGAAGGTTAAAGAAAGGGATAAGGACAAGGAGAGGCATCTGAGACAGTATCACCAGCAGCTGCAGCAGTTTTTACCTTCATCCACCTCTTCCTCTGTTGATGTCTTCTCACCCTCTACAAGTCTGTCTTCCTCTAACCAGCCCTCTCTCTCTTCTTTTGTCCCGGCCTCTTCCTCTTCTTCTCTCGGAAACTCTTCCTACGTCTCAATTTCTCCCCAAATGCGTCATGGTTTGGAGGAGGTTTTACATACATACAGAGCCAGGGTTGAGGTTAAAGCAGCTAGTAACAGAGAACAGTTGCTTTTTCCCTGTGGAGGTGGACAGACTCACTTACAAACTGAAATCTCTCCAAACTACAATGAAACTAAAGTTGAGGATGGCCATGGTGACTCAAGTGGTGATCGGAGAGAATCTTGGGAAGGACCAGAGGCAAGATTTGGTCAAGACAGAGGTAACAGTGAGAAGAGGAGGTCACTGGAATCAACAGGTAAAGAGGAGGTAAGATTCAGGAGAGAAGATACAAGGCCAGCTGGGATGGAAAGAGGAGAGATGAGGTGGGCTTGGGTGGCAACAACAGAGACAGAACTGGCAGACCGGATGGCAGGTGCAATGGTGCCTCATGTAGAGGAAGAAGTGTCTAACAACTGTGATTCAGAAGATAGGAGAGAAGTGGGACAGGAAGGAATGGACGCCTCAGTGTGGAGCACTGAGGAGAGGGATGGCTATGGTTTAGTGTCTGCCCACAGCACTAATGAGAGCTTCTTCAATTACCCTCCTGAGGAGTCACCCCATCAGCGAGCTCCAGCGGAACGACCCCTTTCCCCAGCCTGTGAACATACTAATGCACACCTGACCCCAAAAAAATTCTGTGATCTCTCCCTGGTGTCAAAACACACCACCAACATCATGCATCCACCATTGCAAAATGCCCATCAAGGAGCACCATTAAGCAGCAGCAGCAGAGAGACGGAACCACGTTTTGCTGCTAATAACTTTTCAAATGGTCGATTGGCCACACTACATCTCGCTACTTTCATCACACAGAATGGAAGTAAAACACCTGTCGAGCCCCTTAACAAATTATCTGAAAATCTGACCGGTGTTCAGGTACATAACCAAACAGAGGTCAAAGCCAAAATGTCAGTTTTACCTAAAGAGGAAACTTCTCTAAGCTACATTATGGACCCCCTCAGCATGTCACTGCTTGACGTGGATCAACAGGCTTCCACAGCCTCATTTCTTCAAGGTGAACAAAGCAACAACTCATTCTGCCCACTTGAGAATGAGAGGGAAGGTTACGAAAGGGAAGTGGAAAAAGAGCGTCTCACGTGTACAGAGATGGAGGGGAAAGTTCTGAAAGACGAAGATGTCAAATTTCGTTTGTCTCTTTTGGAGCTACCAACCACCTCTGACATCATGACAGCGGCTAATCACACTAAGCAAAGAAAAGATAGTTACTGTGGAATAGGTAAGTGTGTGTCCTGTGTGTGTTTACAAATTAATGACTAAAAATGGGTATGTGAACAGTTTTTTAATCCTGTCCAGGTGTGATGGAGCCTGCTATCCCTGAGGTTATGCTGACCTCCACAGAAGACCAAGAGAACAGTCGGAAATCCCAAACACAGCCACACAAAGCCTCTGAATCTCCACTTAAAGCCTCTCCACGTGCCTCTATGCAAACTCCTGTGATTCAGCGTAACTCACCCTTTTTCCAGCACTCTGGGAATACTGGTTCACCCGGTCCACACAGCGGTGCCATAAAAATGAACACTAAACCTGCCTCTTCAGTTTTTTTACCACAGTCAGTGAGCTCAGTGCCAAACCAGTGTCAGTCAGTACGTTCAGATCATCCCAACAGCTCAAGCATCTCACTCCAAAGTAGTAGACTTACAGAATCAAATAGTCAAAAGAGAACCTGTAATCAGAAAATTGGACCCATAATCCATCTGTCTACACTGGAAGACTTGGATCATGCCCAGTAAGTACTTCTTCAATAATACAAGCATCTTAATTAAAGTGATACTTTACATTTACATACATTTTACTGATGCTCAACAACTACTATTACTACAACAACTAATAATCTAGATGGCGTGTTGTCCAGGCCCACTGGGAGCAGCTGGAAGAGATGGAAGCTTTATATCGTAAAGAGGGGACACTTCTGTACCAACAACCTGATATGGTCAGAATAAATCCAATCCAGTCATTTGCTGAATTGTTAATGCATCCTCCTCCTGTTCATTTTAAATTAATACAATTATAATTAATTATTTCAATTAAAATGAACTTTCTTGAAATGCTTCTGTAAGTAAAGGATTATCAAATTTTTAAAACAAAATGTGTCTGTCCTCACTGTCTGTCTGTCTGTCTGTCTTACAGGCATTTGGGGAGTACGTCCACAAGCTGGAGGAGATCATGGAGAGAAAGGCTCAATGTGTCCACAGCATGAGAGCTCAGCTGCAGCTATATCTTAAGCCCAACCGTTCTTCTATCAACCAGCACAGACAAGAAGAAAAAAATCAAGAGCCAATCACATGAATTAACTAAGTAAATAGGCAGAGAAATATTTACATTTTTCAGTGTTTACATTGGAGCTTATACATGGAAAAAATTCAAATTATGCAATGCTGTTTTCTACTGAGGAGGAGTCAAATATATTACTTTTAATTTATTTATTTATTTTTGATTTTTTAAGTGACTCAAGCTCTTCGACTCTTAGAATTCAGTGGAAATTAACTGATATAATTTGATGTGTGTGATTGGTGTGGCACAAGTGTCCGCATGTGGAATATGTCTTGGGTTACAAGATCAATTTTCCTATAGGACAATGATTTGCATCAGAATCAGAAGTATACCCACGTGTATGTTTGTGTGCTCTGCAGATGGTTCTGAGTTTTTGTTTATTTTTTGTATGCATGTGGGATTGTATTGGGATTTTTTCCTCTTAGATTCTCAGCACTAGGCTATATGCAGTATATGCTTATACAGATGAATGTATAAAAATCATACATATTTAATTGAATTGAATTGAATAATATAATTTAATGATTTGTCAATATTTATCTGAAGATGGAAATGCAATGCACTACTGTGGGAACATGGGTTACTGCTAGTTAAATAATGTAATAGCTGTAATAGCTACTTACATACTATGTACTATTTATGTACTCTTAACTCAACCAGGCCTCATCTTAGTCCAGTCTTGGTGATTGTATCAGACAGATACATTTTTTCTCCGATTTGGTCTTGCAAGTTTGTTTTTTTAGCTCTAGTTAGAAAACTCACCTAGGCCCACCCTCAATATTTCCGTGAGAACTTCAGCACATAATTTGTAGACCTGATCTTATATATAACTTGAGCAGGGATTTCAGTTTCCTTCTATTTATGTTATACCCTCACCCCCTCCAGTCTCTGCCTGGGCAAAGACGAGGGCAAGGCAGATAGATTTGGGAAGCTGTTCGACTGTGGGCTTGACTTTAACAGTGATTGTGTAATAGATGATTCTCGATACCAAATGATCAAAACTAATATTTTGCTAGTGACTTGAGCTCAAGATGTCTACTGGGCTGTTTACTGGGCATCTAGTTATACATTTAAACAAAAAGAGGCAATATGTTGAGTCTTCCCAGACGATTGTGATAATTGTAAAGTAAGTAGACTGTGTATTTTCAGTTTTTAGATGAGTGCTTGAGGCTACTTGGTTTTTGATACATAGGTTTAACATTTTATTAAATTTCCTTAGTGATCAGATGATGTGTTCTGTGTTGTGAAATATGTATTTCAGTCAAAAGTCAAGATTCAAGACCTTTTATTGTCATATACACATCAACACAGCAGGAGACACCATTGAAGGCATTTAAATTTGGCTTCTTTGAGCTCTAATTATGGCCCGAGCGGCGACTGCAAGTCGCCTGGCGAAAGCCCTATTGAAATTATTATTATTATTATTATTATTATTCTTCCGACATTTCTTGCCCCAATTTCGCCCCTTTCCCAAATGCGAAAATGCTTATACTTTTGCACGGACGTCCGGCCTCATCCGAAATTCGATATTTTTGGGTGGTCGCACATGGTCGACGCAGAATGGCGGAATAGCGCCCCCTACAAAGTCCAAAAATGCCCATAGGGAATTTTGCTAACTTTGTCCTATGCTCACAAAATTCGGTACACATATGTATTATACCCACATATGCAAAAAAGCCTCTTGACCTCATGACCTCAACCCAACAGGAAGTCGGCCATTTTGGTTTAGATTTTTCCCGCCTAAAATTAACTCCTCCCACAGCGTTCGCCCGATCAAGTTCAAATTAGGTACGCAACATCTCCAGACCTAGCTGAGCTTAAGTTGTGCTCTGCGCATCCGTAGGTCAAAGGGCGTGTCTGCCAGGGCTCAACTAACTTTGGCGTGCTCGCCATGTACATACGAGTGGCTCTCACGCCCACATACTTCATCCAATCAGCTTCAAACTTGCTGGACATGATGATGGCTCCGCCCTGAACGTCCCGATATATTAACTTCCCACGTAACTCATAGCGCCCCCCGGTGGTAACAGGAAGTTAACTAAGATTCATTAAAATTACATACTTTGCCCCATCAACTTCATTCAGAACCAGTTGGTGAAGCTACATTATGAAGACTGTGAAGCTACGAGTAATGGCGTCCGTGTGGCGACGCGGCGACCATCAATTCCTCGCCATGAAAATACGTTTGGCTTTTTGATGGCTTTATTGAACTTGTATCATCATGAAAATTGGTACACAGGTCCAGGGTGCCGACCTCAACGTCTCCATTCGCTCATAGGCGATCTCACTCGTGTCGCCCCCTAGTGGAAACAGGAAGTGCCATATTTTACATCATCATTGTGCGATTTCCACAAAACTTCACATGTGTAATCACTGTCCAACCCTGAACGCAACCGCTTGTGTTTTGTTACACTCTACTGCCCCCTGGTGGATGAACCATCAACCTCTCATAACTCCTTCATGCTTTGTCCAATTCACTCCAAACTTCACATGACTGATGAGTGGCCGCCCTGAACACACCAGACCATATGTGTAACTACCTGTGACTGCCCCCTACTGGATGAACGAAACATTGCATTTTTGGCCTCCTTCCAGGTTTTTTCTCACTTTCTGCTTCACGCCACAGCCCCGCCATGCCTCAGGCCCCGCGGTGGCATGGGTGAGCGAGGGCCCGCCATCGCCGCTTGCGGCTTTAATTACAATTAGAATACTAAATAAATATTTACAGTTGTATAAGATGAGAAAGACGAGAGATTAAAAGAAATACATATATATAAATGTACATTATATTGCACATACATGATAAATAAGAGCACATATTGCACATATAAATGATAAATACCTACTTCACTTAAAATATATATATTGACTAGAAAGGGAGATGTGATATTGAAGTCGATTTGATGATTATTTTTCTGAATGGGATAGTATTGATTTGACCTGAGCCTAAATCTCTTTAATTATTGAAATGGCCATCCTTTTATTCTTTTTTTAATATTCCATGCACAGCATAGCTGAGACCGAGTGTGGCGAGATCAGTCAAATTAGAATAGAAGCCTGTGTACACTCAGCATTCATTATAGATGATCATTTCAGCTAGTATTACACAACCATTATAGAAACGTACACAACCTGTTTTGGATCAAGAAAATCCTGCTATAAAAAAACTCCTCCGTACCAATAAAAGAATAGAGCATAAACATCATATTTGTATCTGTTCTCACAAGAGGAATCAAGTCTGTGCTGATACTTTTGCTAAATATGGAAAATCAGCACATGAACTGCCTATATATATATATATATATATATACAGTGGTGTGCACAAGGGGGGGGCGACTGCCTCGTGGCCCAATTGTTGAAAAATGTGCGCTAAAGTGCCCTCTTGGGTGCTAAGGTGCCCTCCTAGTTTGCAAAACACACTAAACTGCCCTCTTGGGTGGCAAAAACGCATGCTAAAGTGCCCTCTTCAGTGGCGAGAACACGCTGTATGTGCCCTTTTTTTTTTTCACCCCCGCCCTTCAAAAAGTCTGTGCACACTACTGTATATATATATAGGCAGTTTTTTTTTTTAATTGACAAAAACAATTAAAAAACAGTTTATATGTACACAACGTACAAAACCATATACATTCTGGGTACATACAACAAATACAAAGAAAAGTAAATGTAAATTAACGGTGGGGGATGGGCATCTATATAAAGATTTTTAACAAAGCACAGTGTGTCACAGTTTTAATTGCTTTTGATTTTTAGGAAGGATTGAATTGAATTAATGTATTGTTTGATCTCATTGCTAAATGCAATAAAGTATGGTTTCTTATTGTAAATTTACATTTATGGACATGGAATTTGGCCATTATAATAATAAGATTTATCAGAGAATTTTTCTGTGTGTTATTCTCCATGAGACCAAACAATACATTCCAAATTAAATTAAAACTTTCATCAATATTTTCAACAATAAAACCCAGAATATCTTCACAAATGGGCAATGCCAAAATAAATGTAGGCTACAATAGTTTCTGGACTACTCACATCAACATCTCTCTTAAATCTCTTTTTAAGGTGTAAAAGGTGTAAAGGTGAAAGTGATAAAAATAAAATACTATGTATACAATCTCTGTGCAAGTAAATCTGCAATATATAATTGTGCAATGCAGAAATTCCTGAGATTATATACATGTGTGCAATGTCCCAGGGATAGTCAGGACAGCATCAGTCTATTTTAGTGGGAGTGGGAGGTACTGGGAGCTGTGGATAAACTTTATGAATGAGTTTAAAATAATTGTTCTTAACTTTATTGGTTATTAAGTATCGATTTGGTAAAAGCCATGCCTTCTTCCATAAACTCCCTAGTAAGTTTTCTTCGGGCTTGAAGCCATGCTGAAAACACTTAACAATGCCGCGCGTTATCGTACGGCAGCGCGCACGTCAGGGCACGGTGTTGAAACCACGTGACCGGTTCGGCGCGTCCTGATTAGCTGCGTCGCCCTCACAACGTTCAACAACGGCGCGGTGTGTCACGTGACAGCATCTGCTGCTGGCTGAGCGAAGCGTGTTAGCAGGTAAAGAAAGAAAGAAAAGGCTCTGTCGTACCAATATAATCGACTTAAAAGCGGGTTGAACGACGTATACGTTTTACCGTGTTATTTAGTAGTTAATTTAAGGAGACTAATCGCCTGATTGGGAGACACGGCTCGCCCTGCTCGGTGGTTAGCAAAGTGAAAGCTCTGCCGTAACGTTACCGTGTTGCTGTATTGTAAGCGGACAGGCCGTTCACATGCTGGGGCAGTTAGTACACCGGCGATTCTTGTCGTAGGTTAACATTAATTCTCGAGAACACACAGTGTCACATTATTACTAATAAAATATAGGCACGGACCGCTGTGTGTGTCTCAGCGCGGTGTTTTTTCCCGTTCGTTTCGGTTGTGTTAGCCCGATGCTAATATTAGCTCCTCTGATAGGTTTTCACAAAAGGGTGAATCTTTGCACTTATCGCATTTGTTTATTTTTTTTGCTCTTGACTCGGCTGGCCTGTACGAACATAAATATCACCGTTTGATAGGTTAATTTTACGGCAGCAGTGCTAATATCTTGCCAGTAGATTAGTTGTAGGAGTCGTGTGTATGTGTGTGAGTCGCAGACGGAACAAAGACGAGCTGCGGTGCTAAAGCTACAGTGAGCTAGCTGGTTGACCTAACGCTAATTTGAACGTAAGTCGGTGCGGCTCATATTTCCGTCCATCCAGATTCTTGTAACGTTTACTTAACTAACGATTCAGCGATTAGTCACGTTAGACATTCACGAATAAAAAACAACAATTATAAGTTCATTATACAGTTAACAGTAATGTCATTATATTGACCGTGCGTTTGTCTAGACAGTTGTAAGACAATGGTACGAGCACAGCCGGTGAACTTCATCTGTTGTCAGTCATTATTATTGTTGCTTAACTAGCAGTTATTGCGTAATATAATCTAACCCAGTGGAGTCGTGTGCTTTCGGTTTCCCGAGACAACGTTTAGACTTGCGTAAAGGGCCGTGTCCGTTGTGGTTACTCATTACTTATAATCAAATGCCACATTGCTGATGTTAACATGGCGTCATTGTTTTAAAAAAAAACCGTATAATTCATACTACCCATAACATATGCTGGTTGATACTCTTGGTGTTTTTGTGTGGGAGGGTTGTAAGATGACACCTGGGACTGGACTGTCCCCTCTTGGCTGGCTAAATTTAACTTAGGAGGTGGGGGCGACAGATGGGGTTATAGTCTTACATGGCATACTTGACAACAGTGAGCCTCAGTCTGCTTACATATTCAGTATACTGTACTGGGATGCGGATATTTACCCACTATTGTATCTTACTAGGAACTGGTACTGCAATGTAGCCTTCTGGCACTTAATGTTCTGCCCTGTCTTTCTATCTTCCCAGATTTTTCTATTTTGTACATACATTGTTTTGTATATACTGTATATGATGACTTCAGTGGTCAGCAATCAAGCCCGGGGGACTCGGGACAGAACGCTGCCCACTACCACACAAACAACACAGCCACAGAAACAGATACAGGTGGGTTTTCCCTATTATACATACAGTTATGACACAGGACACAACGTACAGCAGCCCCACAATAAATCTTACCTTCATGAAGGGTATAAGGTTACATTTATCTATTTTAGAGAGGTGTTGGTGTATTTTATGATCGGTCTGGAGGCTGTAGTTTGTGGTGTGGTTATACTGGGAGGTGGACATTGTATTAGAAACCCCTCTCAGTATAACAGGATTCAATTCAACAGCACCACAGATTGGCTCACTTAGTCTTAAATGTTGTTATACTGCGATTGAAAGTATAATGTGGAATGAAGAAGCATTGGATTTCACACTCACTTAAAAAATATATTTTTTGGTAGTAAAACTTAAAAAAAAAAAAATACATTTGAAATGTACAGAGACTATAAACATACGCAATAAGGGGTGTGTCATCAAAAAAGGTCAAAGGCTGGAATCGAACCGCTAACATGGTTGTGTATCTTAATCAGTAGACTAACGGGGCGCATCGAATTCTCACTCATAATTGGACTTTTAGATGTGTAGGATTATGCCATCTTTTATTGAAATGAGTAAACAAACACAGGGTCCTTCCCAACGGTTTTGTTTGACTACGAAAATGACACCAGGCATTGTTTTCAGAATGTATTGTTTCTTACTGAACTTTGTTTACCAGGCCACAGCAGAACAGATTCGTTTGGCCCAAATGATCTACGACAAAAATGATGCTGACTTTGAAGAAAAGGTCAAACAGGTAATGTGTTTGTGCATATACACACACACAAAGACAAATTCCTGTGGCCCACCACTGTATCAACCTGGAATTTGTTGACAGTGGCACCCTCACTGCATTGAGTGTTGATTTTACGTTTATGTTTTGCACAGCTGATTGAGGTATCTGGGAAGACTCAAGACGAGTGCATGGTAGCCCTTCATGACTGCAACGAAGATGTAAACAGAGCCATCAACTTCCTGCTGGAGAGCACCTCTGACACAGTGAGAGCCAATATAGACCAGCACACGCTATATTCATCCTATATACGTACTTGTGTTCACTTATGATGTCACAAAATCCATAAACAATGCAAAATTTCTATCATGATGTAGGTGTGTTTTATAGACACAATCTAATTACCTTGTTAATTTCTGTGTCCAGAACTCCTGGGAGACTGTGGGGAAGAAGCGGAGCCTTGGGAAAGAAGGAGGGCCCTCAGAGATAAAGGAGAGCAGGGAGAAGAAAGGAGGAGACAGGGAGGCCAGTCGCGGACGTGGGGGATCCAACAGGAGGGGCCGAGGTATCAGCCGAGGCCGCGAAGGTAAGATATTGATAAATTATATTCCTTTCTTCCATCCTAAGGAATAAGAAACTTGGATTGTGTAGATATTTGTTCCTTGTCTGTGTGTTACAATGGTATTCTGTGTATTTCGCCGCCTTAGTGTTTTGTCTGAGGAAGAATAAATAATTTTCTAGCGCTAGTTTATTTTCAGTTATGTTGCTAAAAGTACGAGGTGTATATAGAACTTTGATTTCCCTCGGGGTTTAATTAAAATGCTCTGATGAGATAGTATTAATAATATATGGGATTAACTATATATGGGATTTAATGTCTTAATTTCGGTGGCCCTTTGTTTCCTGTTGATTCCAGGTCGGCTAGAGGAGAATGGGTTTGAGGTGGCTCCTGGAGAGAGAGGAGGAGACCGTGGACGCAGAGGGCGAGGCAGAGGTGAGCCGTACAGAACTGTGTGACTGCTTCAATTTTTAAAAATGCGTTGCCATCTTGTTAGTGACGAATTCCCATCCAAAGTTGGATAGTATGACGATAATGGGGGCAGGGAATGTTATCCATAGCTACTATTAGTGTACATTTCCAGAAGGCTCTGGTCTGGTTAGAAAATCAGATTGGGTTAATGTATAAACTAAAGTTCTCCATTGTTGTGGTGTTTATATTACAGCTTTTTACATAGATGTAAGTGTTTGCACAAACATGTCCACACATTTTTGCAAATTGTAATTGTGTCTGAAGATACTGCGTATGTTTTGGTGATGTAGCTGGCAACATAGCTATTTGTGTCCGCAGGCATTTAGAGTGCTGCAATACTCAGCATGTGTGGAATGAGCTTAGTCCCTGCAGCTGCTTGTGTGTGTGTGTAGGGGGGGTGGTGGTGGTGTGCGGGGGGTGTCATCAATAAAAAGATCAGAACATGGGAAGTAGAAGAATTTGACAGAATTTGTAGGCTTTAATCAAAGAGTTGTGAGGTCAGTCAAGGTTTCAATCAGAAGAAATAAATGATGTTATTTGGCAGGTTGTGCTTTGTCTGTAGAGGAATACATGCATCCTTGTTTGCAGCTTGTCATTATTGAATGGGTAAAAATTAAAAGCTTCAAAAATAATTCAAGACTACACTTAAAGCTATTCCGTGGCCAAAAACAAATCCATTTGTTATAAGATTTAGGGCTGGGCAACACATCAATATTATATATATTGTGATATGAAAGTAGATCATTTCTTAAATTTTGGATATCCTAATATGCTGATATGGCAGAAATGTTGTCTTTTCCTGGTTTTAAATGCTGCATTACAATTAAACGATGTAGTTTTCTTTATTTCTGAACATACCATGATTGTTGTAGCTGCCTTTACCCACTTAATCATTATATTCACATTACTGATAACTATTTATCAAAAATGTCATTGTGTAAATCTTTGTTGAAACCACCAATAGTCATCCCTACAATACTGTCACAATATTGATATTGAGGTATTTGGTCTTGTCCATATTGCCCAGCTGTGTTTAGACCTAAGACTTATCTGTTATCTCCGTGCCCATGTTTGAAGATTTTACAGAATAAATTAATTTGATGTAAATTAAAACAAAAACGGACAAGTAGAATATTGTCTAATGCCTGGTAAAGCTCTATATTAAGAAAGCAACATTTCAGTAAAACAACACAGTGCTAGTTTGATACTTAAAAAACAACAAGAACAGCTTAATGTACAACGTTATGTGGTTGTTTTGTGTGTCCACAGGGGTGGGGGGTCGTGGTAGAGGAAGAGCAGCTGCTGGCAACAGGTTCTCCTCCCAGGGAATGGGGTAAGAAGAACACATGTTTCAGTGTAGATCTTAAGCTAAGTAGGATGAGGAGGTAATGATGGTAATTACAAGCACATATCTTAAAACAAATGTGTGGAAAGACTAAGTTTCTGAATCTCCTCATTGAAAGTGTTTAAGTCCTATTTATTTGTTTTTTGTGGTTGTTTGATAGAAACAGTAGCTTCTTTGCTCACCCTCTCTACATTGTTTTTCCACCTTTCCTGTTGTCTCTTCTTTCTACCTCTCCTCCTTTCAGCACCTTCAATCCCGCTGACTACACGGCTAACTCGGGAGGTCGCCAGGAGGCATGGGAAGAGGACGGCAACGAACATGGTGAGGGAACTGGTATGGAAAATAACCAAAACATAAAATGTTATGTTTGGATGCCCATTTCTTGTGCCGTGGAATGACTTAATTGTTAGCTTTTAAGTATCAGCATTATCTAGTGTTCACTTGCCCCAAAATCAGTGAACTGCAAGGCTTTCAGTCTGTTTCAGGCCACAGCGTGTGAGATTCAAGCAGAAACAAGCAAAGCAGTTCAGGATTGTAGATTGTTTGTGTTGTATTAAAGCAGTCATCGTGCTTTTTGTCACTGTTTTGGGGTGATGGATGATCGCTGAGAACATATCATGAGTTTATGTAAACACGGCAACACTGACTTGGCTTCTGTACTGTTTTTTCAGGAACATGGGGAGGCAATCTGGAAGACTGGACTTCAGAAGACTGGAATGAGGATGTAAGGCAGTACTACTGATGTTAATTTCCGAATATGGTTTAAGATTGAATGATTTTTATGCAGCTTAAGCATACCAGTGTGGCCCTGAACAGTTTATACAATATACAGCACATCACATATGCCTATTTTAATATGATGGATAATAGGGTTTGCATTTTTTGCCCTCTCACAGTTGTCTGAGACCAAAGTATTCACTGCCTCTTCTGCTCCAGCAAACCACATCTCACTGGGACAAAAGTAAGCCGTCCTGTCCAAAGTATATTCAACTTAAAATAACAAAGAACTGGCTGTATTTTAGAGAATAACATTAACTTCTCCCTGACACCTCTCCTCCTCCAACCTCTTTGTCCTCCTACTTTACACTCCATCCACTTTATCTGTTCCCTTGTTGCCTGCTTCTCCTCAGTGTGGACCTGGCTACCCTACTGCCCAAGGCTGGAGGGGCCGTAGGGGGCTCTGTGGAATCTGACTTGGGGGTGATGGTTGATGGTCCCTCAGCCGAGGATTTGGGGCAAAGCCTGGTGTTTACCAATTCCCACCACAACGGACGCACTGCAACTCACAGCTACGCGCATGCCACAGCAAACACCTATGCCCATGCCGCCTCTGCTAGTACCACCTACGCACATGCTGCACTGGTAAAGACGGCCACGCATACACACACATCCATATGTTATATATCCATATATGTTTATGTACCTACCGATTGATATCAGTGTATTCAGTTCTTGTTCTGCTTCTCTCATCCTCCTACCAGTCCTCAGTCCTGGGTTCTGGTTTTGGGTCTCTGAATGCACCTAAGCCAGCACCCGCCTCTGACATCAGGACATCAGAGCAGCTCAATGGGCCTCGGCTTGGTCAGAGAGCCAGTCAGACACTGGCCACCACCAGCAACAATAACGTCTCCAAAGATGCAGGGCCACCTCCAATTCAAAGTCCTGCTCCTGCCCCTTCTCCCTCTGTCGAAATCAAGCCTCAGAGATTGGAGAATGGCCCTGTTACTGCCCTACACTGTAAGTTTACCTCAAAAGTAAATAAAGACCTCCGCACTACAGTGCACTGTAGTACACTGGTTGTAAAATATTTCCCATTCTCTTCAGTGGAAATGAAGCTTCAGCCAGAACCATCAGCGGTGCTCAGCCAGCTGGCACAGAGGCAGCAACAGTCCATCCTTCCCACAACAGAGCCTCTGCACCTGTCTCAGTCACATGGTCCACAGGTTCCCACACCACCAGGTATTAGACTACACCATTATCACTTTTTCCATTTTTTTCTATAACTAAACTGACATTTAAGGCAGACAGCCTGCATAGCATACCACATCACATTGAGCTGCAACTCAAGACTATTTTCATAATCGGCAGTACTTTCGATTCCATTGATTGCTGTGTTCTGAATCATATTGTAAATTAAAACGGGCCCCTTTTCATCTACTTCAGGTCACGAGTCCACCATCCTTCCTGTAAGAGACGGAGCTTCTCCTGGAGTAAAGCTGCCAGGCATGGAGCCTCCCATCACAGAACCCCCCCAGCGGCAGCTCAAGACACAGAGACGCAGAGTACCGCCTCCTTCAAAGGTAAGTTCCTCTCACAGCTGAAATTTTTTTTCGGCAGTGCAATGACTTCCCTAAAATAATCAAAGACTGACAACACTTGTAAGACATGGCAAAAACTTAATGTGCTCCCATAAGTTTGAGATAAAGACATGAGCGTGATCTGTTAAGACACCCAGCTAGCTGCCAGGCTTTCTGCAAGCTTTTAACTCCACCCTCATTACTTTACTTCGTAAACAAACAGTGGCTGCAGATAAATGTACAGTCCTCTTTCAGTATAAGTCTGTAACAGGTAAGGACTAAAGATGGCTACTAGGCAGTCATCCTATGTTAATGACTGACTGACAGTAATATATTTCTCTGCATTTAAACAACTTGATTCCCATGATTTAAACATTTTACATATCATCCAAAAATAAATTATAAATAATCAAACATTAAATAAAACTCCATTCAATCTTTGTTTACTTCAGATCCCCTCTTCGGCAGTGGAGATGCCGGGCTCGGCAGATATATCTGGCCTGAATGTCCAGTTTGGAGCTCTTGATTTTGGTTCTGAGGCTGGCAGTGGAACGGTGGATATGGCTCAGACGGAGTCAGTCAGGGAACAAGCTCCAACGGTGCCAGCGCCCATGCCTGTCCCCACCGCTGTTCCCACACAGCAACCACAGAACAGCCTGTTCTCCAAGCCAGGATCTGTGAGGTGTGTATGTGTGAGAGTTTATGTACGGCGTGCATTTATGAAGCCAGTATTAATACTTCCTGTCTCTACCGCTATTCTGATTATGTTGTTTGTATATTTTATTTACTAATCTTTACCCATCTGCCCTTCTCTTTGTTTTGTGAACAGTGAACACATGAGCAGTTTACCCTCAGCTGTATCAGATCCCAGCTTCCCCTCACCATCTTTGGGCTTACCCAGTGCAACACCCTCCCCCTCACTGGGTCTTCCCAGTGCAGCTGCTCCACCCTCTTCCACAGCCCCTACTACAGCCAACCGTGTGGAGAGCAGTGGCCCAAGGTCCCTGCCACCCCATCTGGCCTACTCTCAGAGCAAGGATGTCTCATCAGCTGCTGGACCCCTCACAGTAAGGATACATTTTCTGTATGGAAAAAAGCCTAAATGATAAAGAACTGACTGTTATTTCTCAAAAGCATAATGTTTGCTTAATATTCAACATAAAGCTGAATGACAAAATCAATGTTTTCCTTTTCTAGATAGATAACTTTGTCATTACGGTACACATGAAAAAACACAGTGCAAAATCAATGTTTTTCCTTTTCTCCCATAGAATGGCTACAGCAGCATGAAGACGCAGAGCACACAGGACAGTAAGTACTCTCAGCATGGTCAGTTATAGAGAACAGCACTGGAGTGTCCTATAAAATCTAATATAATGAATATTGATTGCAAAATGCATCCGGTAGGAAGTGGAGAGTCCTCTCAGACTAAGTTGATGAGGTTTGATAAGACCAAGATGTATTCAGCTCATCTTTCATATTTGTTTTGTTTCATTCTTGTTTCCTCATCCTCCTACAAATTAACACCAAATTGAAATATACAATTCCTTTTTTTTTCTCCAACCAGCTATGTCATCAACGTCCAGAACGATGAAAACGGAGTCTCCCATAATGACCAGTGATAGTGGCCCCGTGCACCACATCCCTTCGCCAGCAGTCACACCTTCGCACTCAACATCTATTGCCTCGCTCAGCAGGTATGGGATGCTTCATTCACATGTCACGTACTGCATTGCACATTGATTCATTAGTTGTCTTTTTTTTTTTTCTTTGGAGATGATGATGGTTACAAGCACATATCTTAATCTTTGAATGTGGAAACATCTTTCACTGAATCTCCCAATCTTCAAGTGTTTGCCACTTCATCAGATTTAAACAGGCTGACTTAAACACTTTTCTTTGTTTTCTAGTCATGTGACTAGTTCTCACTCATCTGGATTGGCGCTCGCCACAAGCTCCTCCCTGACGGTGAGTGTGTACATGCTTGAACTCACAAGCCATAAATCTGCAGTTGTGGTAATATAATAGGATATGATGCTTTGAGTGCAGGACTTCCATTAAGCAGTGAGGGTTTGAGAGAAACATGGTGTTATTCATGAAAGACTTTCATGTCGTGACTCTCTCTGCTCTTGTCCCATTCCTGCAGATGACCAACGAGGACATCAGCAGCAGCAACAACCTCCATGCCTTTCCATCGTCATCCAGCCAGGTTATCAATCCCAATACATCAATTCCACTGGCTGTGAGCAGCTCAACCACCAATGGTCTGCACCCATCAGGAGCACCAGGACTAACTCCTAATGGCACAAACTCTATCACAAACACCTCGCTCTCAGCTGCAGGGAACCGCACGGCGCCCCTGCTCACCGCCACCTCCGGTAGGCTCATATTCACAAAGGAACTCGTTTTTGTTTTGCTTTATGTTTTGGAGAAAGTTTTATTTTTGTGACCATTTACATTTAAATTAAAGACTCTATCGAATACAGTTCTTGTAAGAAGTACTCCCTCCCTTTGGTTGTCTATTTGTTTCGTTACTTTACAAGTTTAAATCACAAAATATCCTTGGTTAAAATTGGTTAAAATATTCAGCCATTAAGTCAAATTCAAATACCCCTTGTGTTTCATCTCTTTCCCAGGTAAAGCTCCTCCTAACTTGGCCCAAGGAGTGCCACCTCTCCTGGCTAACCAGTACATAATGGGCCCTGGTGGCTTGCTCCCAGCTTACCCGGTAACTATATACTTCTCTAAAAATGTATTCAATTGTTTGTGTATTAATTAGTCTGCCTGTTTGTTATTTCTTAATGAAACAGATGAAATAGATGGGTGTTGGTATCTCAAGTGACTAATCTACACAAAAATGTAGATCATCTTCATTTTGTTACCTGTTCGTTAGGTTTCATGTCTGCGCACCTACGCTTTAAAGACTTCATTTAGCAGGCGAGGACACATAAACTTGAACAACTATGCTAGCATTCATTCCTCATTCTGTACAGCTAATCAGTGTTAATGATTGTGTTTTAGTAGGTTCTGTTAAAACACTATCTATGAAACGCACTGAGAAACTGACTAAAGCAGAGTAGAGGCTAAAAGAAGTAGAGGATAAAGCTAAATTTCAGTTTGTAAGCCACAGTGAGGTTTAGTGGAGACTCTAAAATGATGCTAAATAGTTAGCAGTTGTTCCCTACATCTAATTTACAGGAACTGGAAAATATGTACAGAATTCTTTGTTTTTTGCGTTTCTGAACATGTGGGCCATCTTTATTTCAACAGCAGATCTATGGATACGAGGAACTGCAAATGCTGCAGTCTCGCCTTCCTATGGTGAGTCTCTTGAGGTGTTTGTTCTGTCAAGTACCCTGCTGTATATTACCTTAGTTGACGTCCAGTGTTTCAACCATTCATATAATATCTCTTGTATTGCATGGCATTATCATTAAATCTCCAAAGTACCAGTCTGAGATGTACTGATTAGAAAAAGCTACAAAACAGGAAGGGCTCTGCTCGTATTTTTAATCAAGGGTTTGTTTGTTTTTTTTTTTTGTCCTCCTACACAGGACTACTATGGTGTAACATTCCCTGGTAATACAGCTGCCATGCCTGGAAGAGATGGCCTGGCCAATAACCCATATTCTGGTAAATCAAAATGTATTTTATGATGAATGGGGAGTTTTTGACTTACTGACCATGTGTTATGTTTCAAGATACAATGATACTGACACAATAGCTGATCAGTGTCTCTGTTGAAATACTTTCTTTCCTTCGTTTTGGTGTATTCTTTGCTAATTCATATTAGCTATTTAACAGACTGTTACGGAGCTTTAAAAAAAAAAAGAAGCTTTTTCTTTTATACCACTGTTTTCTGTCCAGGTGAGGCGACAAAGTTTGGCAGGAATGACTCTTCATCTCCAGCTCCCCCAACCAGCCTGTCTACAGCCGGGGTGCAGTCACAGCCCCAGCAGGCACCACAAGCAGGGACACAGGGACAGGGCCAAGGACAGGGCCAGGGCCAGCAGACACAGAACCAGGCTTTCCTCAACCCCCCTCTGCCTCCTGGCTATGGATATACTGGTGAGGATGAGCAAAATGATATTTCATGATGAGGATGTCAGACAGACATATCCTCACAGGCATTTCCTGTTAACTCATCATGCACTTAGTATTTAGTTTCCATCTGTCCTCTTGTTATTTTTGGCTTCTTGTTTAAATGCCAGTAAGGAGTACTGGGAGCTTAAAATAGTTTGTTTTTTTGTTTTTTACCAGTGAAGCCAGATGACTGTTTAGGAAACTATTATTTTTTAATTGGACAAAAATGAAAACTGATTATTGATTGACCATTTTACAGGTCTGCCGTACTATGCTGGTATGCCTGGAGTTCCCTCAGCCTTCCAGTACGGCCCCACCGTCTTTGTGCCTCCTGCTTCAGCCAAACAACCTACTATGGGCCTGGCCAACCCCTCCAACCAGTACCACCAACAGCATCAGCCAAGTTACGGACAGCATGCATATGGCGCAGGTAAGACCAGGAAGAGACAAGAAGGCTCCATCTGTGACTCCTTGGATCGACTTTTTCAGACAGTTAACACAGTGCATTTTCAGTCTAGCGATGGTAAAAGACACTTTTAATTAAGTGTTTAAATTCAGTACACACACAGACTCCAGCCTGTGCGTTTATTGGACTACAACAGCACAGGTTCATCTTAAATTATTACTGCTAAATAATCTATCACAATAGCATGCTGCAAAAATAGTTGAAGGTTATCTAATAAACCTTTTTAAAAGTTGGACTAGTCATTGTAATATTAGTGGGTTATTTAGCAACTAATACTTCTATGTCATAAACTGGTTTGTTATAACTGTATTTTACTAGTACGGGTATTGCGAGCGAGACAGAGTGTATATACAAAGATGATGGCAATAAGTAAGAGACGTGGTCATAAATCAGGGAGTGAAATGTGTGGTGGGAAGGGAGAGAAATCAACATCCAACTCTTCATACATGAACACCAAATGCTGCATGTGCGTGTGGGATTGGGCCTTTGTGTGTGATTTTTTTTTTTTTTTTTTTTTTTGCTTGTGCTGCATGCATAGCTCAAACCCCCTGCTGAAGTTGGACACGGCTCAATATAGACAGCTGCCATTTTAGTCAGGTTACCTTACTGCCTCTCTCTCTCCTGTGCCCCCCTCTCTTCTTTTCTCTTTCCATCCTTTTTCCTCTTTTTTTTTTTTTTTTTCACCTTATCTATTCCGTCTCCTTTTATCTTCTTCCCCCCCCTCCTCATCTGCTCGCTCTGCCTCCTCTTCTTTCTGTACTCCTCCTCCTCCTTCAGCCTTTGATGACCTGTCTCAAGCCCACGGTGGGGAATACAGTAAGGGAGGGTACGGAGGCTCTGCCCAGTCACAGGCCAAATCAGCGGGCAGCGGCCCAGGGAAAGGTACACACACTACACATGTGCGCACACTCTAACAACACACACAGTCAGTGGGCGTTGTCCTGTGGGGGGAAAAAAAAAACCCAGATGTACTCACAATTGCAGATGATTCTACAGTCAAGAGTGTTCTGGAAAAAGGTGCGTATTTGCACGTGTGTGATGTGCACATATATGGATTCTTGCCAAAGGGTGAATTAAGTGAGAATCGCACCTCTGCGCCTCTTCATTTAATATGCTTCTTCCTACTGGCTGGCCCCCCTTCTACTAACAGTGGAAATAAACATTCAGTGCTTAATATTCACTCATCAGCAGTGAAGTGACAGTTCATCTTATTCCCCCTTAACCCCTTGATTTTCCTTTCTTCTTTATCGTTTTCTACCCCTCTTACTCCCCCCCCCCCCCCCCCCCCCCCTCTCTCTCTCTCTCTCTTAAATCTTCATCTCCTTCCTCCTCCCCTCTCTTCATTTCCCTCTCAGCACCGGGACTGTCAGGGTCAGGTACCAGTGGAGGAGTACCTGATATGGGAGGTTCGATCTACAGCAAAACACAGGTGAGTCAGCCATCTATCCAGTTGCCTGTTGTATGTATATCATTATGTTAAAGGCCTTGTGCCTCTGCTTGTAGTCTTAAAATTGCACTTCTGTGACCTTTTTTGGAATAGATTTGTACTGAAAATCTGCCAACATTTAGACTTTAATAGAGGGAGTCTTTTTCAGCGAGGGGTGAAGGAGAAGGAAAGACTGCCTGTGTAGAGAGCAGCTGTGAAAATGTTGAAATTGTATGTCGTGTGTAAATTGTGTTTCATAAGCCTCTTTCACACATAATTTACTGGGATAACCTTTCCGACACTGCTTGTGATTTTCACTTTTCACATATTGAAAATGTTTTACGTCTTGCACCTTTTCACACATGTCGTGGTAATGCTGGCCAACAAAGCCATACTGGCATTTTTCTCTAAAATGTTACTAGCCATCCCTGCTCCTATTTACACATGACCCAATGTATGGGATAGATTGCATATGTGAAAGGGGCTATAGGCAGTCTGGAAAGGGCCATGCAAATTATGGGAGTATCCTGGGAGAAATAACGACAGGAGTACAGCTCGACAGGGGGTGATAATACAGGAGAAACTTGGGTAAAACTGGAGTGTTGGCAAGTGTGGTACTGGTGGGACATGGTGTTGGTAAATATTTCCATTGTTATTTTTATAATTAAAATGTACAAGATTTGATTTCATTTATTTCTAAGAATGATTTCACATTCATGTGTTAAGTCTGGTTTACCTGTAGTTTTGGTTTTAACCACTTGTCTCCTCTCTGTTCTCTTCAGTCATTTGACAAGCAGGGCTTCCACACAGGGACACCACCACCCTTCAGCCTGCCCTCAGCACTGGGGGGAACAGGGCCCCTGAACCCTGGGGGTGCTCCTGGTTACGCCCCTGCTCCCTTCCTGCACATCCTGCCGCCACACCAACAGCCCCACTCCCAGCTGCTGCACCATCACCTCACACAGGACGGACAGGTAAAAACATTCTGCGCTCAGTGTCTCAAATTAGTTGGCATCATTAGAAAATGTTTTTACCATTCAGTTTTTATCTGTGATTTTGTTCATTTTATTTGGCAGACATGTTTTCTGAGTTGCTGTATTCTTATCTGGTGCATTTGTTTTTGTATTTCAACCCATTCCCAAGTATTTTAAAACACGATTCACATCATATTTGTAATTTACTGTTAGACAGTTGCATTACTTAGAAAATGAAGTTGTCTTTCTGTGGCACGCTCTAATTTTTTTGAGAGGTCAGAAAAGCTGCTGCTTCCATATTCAATAATATTAATGTCAACAACCACTTAGGTTGCATCTGAATTATTGCTGTACACAGGTTGACATTTTTAGACTTTTTTTTTGTTGGTATAATTAATTGTGGCAACTCACCCTTAATAGGTCCTGGGCCATGAGAAAGTACTATTTTGGTAGTGGGAGATATTTTTGTGGGTGGGGCTAGAAACCTCACACCCTAGGGACCAAAAGTGCATCTGTGTGTTCCTGCTGTCTGAGTGCTGCAGAGGGAAGTTCGGTCCCTACAAAGGTTCCTGGAAAACTTATGTGGTTGGAAAGGGCGAATAAACTTAATAGAATGTGGAAATGAAATAAACCTGTCAGGCAGTTACTTAAACTCTTAAACATGATGGACTGAATGGTGTTCTTGTTCTCCTCAGGGTGGTCCCGGTCAGCGCAGTCAGTCCAGCAGCATGCAGCAGAAAACCCAAGGCAGCAAGTCCAGCTATGGCAGCTCCCCCTACTGGGCCAACTGAGGAATGCTTCCCACTCCCTCTCCTCCCCAAAAGGCTGTGTGTATGTGTGTGTGTGCGCGAGCGTGTGTGTGTGTGTAAAGCTAAATCAAAAAAAGCAAACGGAAAGACACACTACCCTCACAATGAGCAACCAGGGCCATCCTCGTCCGGCTCCCCCCACCTCCTCAAGTCCTCATAAGTCTTTTGGGTTCTCTCTTCCCCCCCTTTTCAAAAATTGGTTGTACATGTAAGATATTTATGTATGTATTTATATATATATATATACTGTATATGTAATAGTAGAACATGAAATGTGGTTGCTGCATTTTATTTTTGAAGGACTTTTTGTTTACTTTTTTCAAAACTGCAGGAAAAGATGTTACATAAAGACAGAATGAGACATTGATGGTGAGTGGGTGAAGACGATAATTGATCAAAACTTTCCTGGAATAAACCAGAAAAAGGAAAAAGAGAGCTATAGCACTGATTGCATATGAGGACATTTCAGATGGGGGTGGGGTTTATAATAACTAACTGCATCTGTCTCCTCTTTTTTTTCTTTTTTTATACATAACCACCTAAATGACACGCTCATCCCCCAAAACTTCATTTTGTAGCTTCCCCTCCTACCTTTCTTCTCCCTTCTTCCGGAGGGCTGCCTACTCTCCCTGTGTCAACACCTTCCCTTTAAAGACAGATTTGCCCATCTAAATTTTATATTTTAATTTAATTTTAATCCTCATTGCCCTCGAAATAAAAGTTCTGAGCAGTTGGAACTCTGACTTGT
Organism: Scomber scombrus; assembly: GCF_963691925.1. NCBI lineage: Eukaryota > Metazoa > Chordata > Actinopteri > Scombriformes > Scombridae > Scomber > Scomber scombrus. Next base: position 16,941,982 of record NC_084973.1, read on the forward strand.
CTGAGTCCTTTTGTATTTGCATTTGTGTGTATTTCTACACTGTATGTTCAACAAGGTCAAACTTAAGTTTTCTGAGCGTCTGAGACGGGAACATTTAAAAAAAAAAAAAAAAAAACCCACCGGTTTCACATTCAGTCTCAATGCAGAACTATTTGAAAGGAGGTCTCTGATAACACAATGTGCCACATCATCGTGTATAGATTTACATGGAAAGTAAATTCTTGCACATTGATGTGATAAGTAAGTTCCATGAGTGGCTATTGGCGACTTTCTCTCAGGGACAGGTAAACCTTGTCAGTGGTCGATTATGTAGCTTTTCAACTGCAGAATTATTTTGGCACACATTATAATATATATATCTTTACATATCAGTCTTTACTGAAATTAAGAATCAGACACCAACAGAATTAGATATGACAGTGATTTCTGTGAATTAAAGATGCTTAATTGGAAAGTACAGTTTTTAAAATCTGACAGTAAGGTTTTTGTCGACTGATTTATTGGATCTGTGTGATCATTAATATGATATAATTGATACTGTATCTCCAACTCATTTGACTGGGGTACCTTTGTTGTTTTTACCTCCAGATACTGTAAACAACAAACGCAGGGTTCTGCTGCGATGTACAAATGTTGTGTGAAATGAATCCTAAAAACATCCCTGAAACTGAAATGATCATTTCTGTTTGGTGGCTGACCATATGGTGGCCCAGCTTGAGTTAGACAATTCATCCCAGTTCATCCCAGATAACAACATTTTTCCATTTTGGAGCTGGGAAGCACTCATTCCTTCTGATTTAGTTATTGAAAAAGGATCATTTAATTCTGCTGTAGTTAGTTTGACTAAAGAGGCAGCCATAAAAATAAAAAAATAACATGTGGAACAAAAACTCTGATCATAGTTACTGAAATTATATTTTTACCTTAGTTTGAGAACCTTATGTTGTTAAAAGCGAGGCTGTTTGAGGGTAAACAAAAGGAGAAGGATTGCTTTGTTAGTTTTGAGCAGAAAAAAACTTTATATTATAAAAGTTATCTGAAGCTTATGCAAGGCTTCATCAGTCTGAGTTAGTCATATCAAGAAGATATCTGCCACATTTACAGTCTATTTAGAATCAATAAATTCCTCAGACACTGTTTCCCTTCCCTTGTGGTGAAAGTATTAACAAAAATAGGGAATTTAGCTCTAAAAAGACTGACATTGAAAGATATCTGCTTGCTTTGACTCACGTGGATGACTGAAGCTTCATGGTAGCTTTAGATAAACTTTGCCATGTATTATTTGTACATATTACTTTCCACTAGGTGGCAATATTGTCATGTCTTAAGTTAAGTTATTTTCCTGGTTTCATGTAATATACATTACACTGGATGACTTTTCGACACCAGAGGCTAGCTCAGGTGGGTCACAGCTCACAGAAACATAAATGATTCCTTCTCCATAACGTAGGGAAAGTTACAGAGGCAGGTCATAAACCACATACACATTAACCGGAGCACTGATTCATTGCACAGGTATGAATCATGTATGGGACACATGAAGGTTGAACAAATCTAATGAATACATGCACCAAAAAAAACATGTTGACAACTGGCCCACTGCCATACTGAATCTGAACCATGGAAACCAGTATTCATATTCCTCGAGGACTCAGGAGACCAAAGTTTTACTTGGCTATAGAGCTCTCTCCCTGTCTCCGCCTCCTTCCATCTCTCTCCTCTGAATGTAGAATAGCCCATATAACCCTGGTATGTGACTGACAAAGGAGAGAGGGGGAAGAGGAGAGGAGTAGTGTGATGTGAGGGGTGGGATGCAGAGCAGAGAAGATGGAAAGTCGGTGAGTGGCAGGTGCTATTGTGGCCTAAGTGCAGGAGCCTAGTGAAACAAGGTCAAAGGTCAAAGTGAAGTTGAAAGGTCAACCCTAACTCGCTGGAAGCCCACCCAGAGAGAGCTACAGATAAGTGGTGGTGGTGGTTTGGGTGGGTGTCAGTGGGAGATATGGGCTCTTGGAAAGACATCAAAGAAAGAAGAGTAAGAAAGGACACAGTGTATGCCAAAAAAAAAAAAAATCAGAGGCTTTAAACATTACAAAAAGAAGATGCAGACAGAGAGGAGACCATCAGGAAATGAAAGCAAAGGATGTAGCAGGTATGTAAGGCCATGATAGGTAAAGATTGTGAGCAGTAGGGACATGAGAGAGGTGAGGAGAAGCAGTGGTAAATGGGCAGTTTCAAGATGCATACATGCAAGAGGGGCACAAATGTCCGATAACACCCCTGTCTTAATGGGAAAGGAAAAATCATGTGGGAGGTTCCCCTCTCAAAGTGTTGTGCTTGATACTGAATGAACAAATTAGCTGTGTCCTTGGTGAATAAAGCTAGTTGGCCGCAGTTTCCTATAAGGGCGTTCCATTGTGTTGTATCATGGGGGTTGTGTGGAGTTTTTTCCCCAGAGTTGTATTTGGCCTAAACACATGATGCACCCTGTTATTTCATTGAAGAGGCACAGGAATGCACACAGGAATGCCCCTCAGTGTTTGTTGACACTCGTGACCGCTCCGCTCTCTCAGATGTTGACAAAGACGTTTTGTTGGGGTTCACTCGGTTCACTCCCGGCAGAAACTCAGGGAGCTGTGAGACTGTCATGCAGGATATCGCAACATTATAGACCTGAATGGAAACTGGGGGCCCTACTGCTCAGGGCGGCCTCGTGACCTGAGTACTTGATTTAGATACTCAAATCAATTTCCGCTTTTTTTTTACTCTTGAAATTACAAGCCCTTCCATCTGGCTGAATGGAGGATGATCACTGGGTTTTTTTTTTCATTTACGCCCTTTCATCTCCATCTGGGGAACCATGAGATGCTCTTGTCCCCCCGCTTGTTGTGAGATGTGACAGCAGGGTCCATTCAGCGAGAAATTGGCTGCAATTAGTGCAATTATGCTGATTTTCACTTGTGTCCCATGCAGAACAGAGTTTTCGCTGTGCACAGAGACATCCCCGGGAAACTGCTGCAAAACAAAAACCCATCAATCAACAAAGGCCTTGAATAAAAAGCTCAACGGCAGATAATACCGGGCACATTCCATAATGACAGCATTTAGTTAGCTGTGACCTGTGTTGCGGTGGGGGGCATGACATATGAGCTTCACTGGTTGAGGGGAAATATGCGGTAAAGCTAGTCTAAAGGCCAGAGGGTCTGCCTGGCAGTGGTGGTCACACAACCCAGGACCACCTGCTGTGTGACAGTGGTCAACACACTTGAGTTCAGCTCATGTTCAATGATACAGCCAAGGGCGATCCCACTCTTGTTGGATGTGTTTTAACCAGTCTGTACCCTTAGTCTTGACAACCACGATTACAAAAAGAATAATCCAACTGGTAAAGTAGAAAGATGGTTGGGTATATTATGGGAGGAAAGCATGACTTTATACCCTTTCTAACCATATAATAGTTTTTTATGTCTGTGGCTGTTTCCCATTGGATGATGACTGAGGTGGAGGTCATAGTTTACCCAAACTTTACATTGGTATGTCTATGTCAATATTGCCCAGGAGACTGACAAGGCTTGCATTCAACAGCAGATTTCACAGTGAAGTAAGGGGGAGCAGTATCCAAAATGTAATGCATCCACTTGTTCACTGGTGGGATATTTAGGTGAAAAAAACAAAAACAAAAAACCCATCATCACAGCAATTCTGGTGCAGCAGTTTGAATCAGCTTTTAAAATGTGACACATTGCTAAACATGTAAACTGTACATTTGTCTAGATGTTTTTATCCCAATCTTTTCCTAAAAGTGTTGTGCTAATTGTTTTTTCAAACCAATACCAACCAATTTTTGGCACAATACGGCTTTAGCAATATTATTTTCTGAAAAAGAGAGACTAAAAAGAGATTCAACATTACTCTGCCCTGATCCTAATACTTCCTTTATCTGGGATTATGATTAATGCTAAACCCAGGTTAAATAGCGTCACAGCTGGGTCAGGGTTAGTGCTAAACATGGGGTCGAGGTTGTGATTACTCGGTAGAATATACAGACCTACAGATTTAACTGTCTTTGTAGCTTTTGAGGTCGGTTGTGTTGAAACACCTCCTTGCTTGGAGAGAACTGCAGAATGTATAGATTGTTTCAGGCCCTTTAGTTTTTTGCAAGCTCAGCTGAGCTTTATGAAAACCAAAATAGTCATTATCTAATTCTGTCTAACTGGGATACTTTCCAGACAGTTTGAATTAAGTGGATTATTCTTCATTTTGCCCAGGGGCTCTCCTGGAGGAAGCCCTTGAAGCACGGTCCCAGGTGGCTCCCTGTTCGCCAGTTTGACCCCCCCCCCCCCCCCGTGCTGTGTCTGGTGGACCGGCGGTCAGCGGTGCATCCAAGTAGAGTGTCTTTAAGACCCAGCGGAGCTCGGCAGGGAAACCCCGCGGCTTTAGTTGTTTCTACTCTCCAGAGTGTCAGCTAGTTATTTGTGAGGAGGCGCTGTAGCCATTTCGCCACATGAAAGCCCGATGAGCTGAACGACCAACATCCGAGTTGCTCGCGGAGAAAAGAAATCAGCTTTGAGGAGCTCCTCCGCGCTCACACACAGACGTGTACGAACTCGCGCGCAAAGACGCACGGCGCGCGCACACACACACACACACACACACACACACACACACACACACACACTCACGCACACTTCCTCCTCCTCCGCCGTGGAAAAGAGAGAGAGAGAGAGAGAGAGAGAGAGAGAGAGAGAGAGAGAGAGAGAGAGAGAGAGAGAGAGAGAGAGAGAGAGAGAGAGAGAGAGAGAGAGAGAGAGAGAGAGAGAGAGAGAGAGAGAGAGAGGCACACGGAACGCAAACTTCCAACTCTCCCATGTGGACAGCAGAGGTTTGAGGATACGGTATATTTTTCCTCTTCGGGGCTCTGTTCCTCCCCCCTCCCTCTCTCCCTCTCTTTCACCCTCTCTCGATGTGTGTTTCTGCCCGGTTAGTTGGGTTTCTATGAGAGTCTTGCTCGGCGAGAAGAGAAGTTTGGTTGTTTGCCTTGTCCGCTGTGGTGGAGGAGGAGGAGGACAAGAGTCGGGTTAAAAGTGGGGAAGATGGTCCGTAACGCCGCTTGGAGAAGAAGCTTGCTGTGCGTCCTGGCGCTCAGTCTCGGCTTTGCGTCCCCGCCGTGCAATGCTCGGATTTACACCAACCACTGGGCAGTCAGGATAGCCGGGGGACCCGAGGTGGCCGAGCGGATAGCGGAAAAATATGGCTATAGGAACCTGGGACAGGTAGGTATTTTGCTCTGTCTGTCTCTCTCTGTGTGTGTGTGTGTGTGTGTTTTCTTGTTTTTGTCAACTTGTAAAAGTGGCACCATGGTGGTTATTATACCTATATCAGTTAAGGGTCAAAGGTTGACAAAAGGGACGCAAAAAGTCCAAACCTGAGCTATAAACCTCCTCTGTGACTCTGTAGTTAAGTCCCTCTCTGTCACAGTCAAGAGGAGAGAGAAGCTTCAAAGAAAGAAGACCAACAGCAGGATAGCACAACAGGTGCCTCCTCTCTGTGTTTCCGCGGATCATGTTCTGTTTGCGGGCTACAACCACAGGGAGCTCACTATCAGCCTCTCAGCCCATAGCAGCCTCATGTGCTCGCTCCTTTTTTGACACACAAGTGAGACAGCTAGTGAGGTTTGGTTTATGGTCTTGGTCTTGACATCAAAAGGTCCACAGTCAAACACATTCTCGAGCTGTTCCCTTTTTGATTCTGTAGTGTGTTGTGATTTTGTCAGATATGAAACAGTTGGACTGACAGGTTTTTCCATTTAAAAACTTGGAAATGTTAACATCACAGACAAAAAAGAGATGGAGATTTGCTGTTGCACTCTCCCTCTGTATTTCTCCTGTAAATGTAATCTTGACATAACTAGGCCCACTGGGTCAGCTGCTCAGTGACATGTAGGATTAATTCCTAAGTAGTACATGTGCCCATCTTTTTTTTTTTTTGGACAGTATTCACAAATAGGATGAGATGAGGCTGTTTGTTCTTGAGCAATTATTGAGCACCACTACACGAGAACATTTTAAAATAAACATGCCATATTTCACTCGCAATATCTGAGCGTTTTACAGCTTGCATTTTTTGAAACCATCAAGCGTATGCATCTTTCACAGTGTTCACTTTGAGCCAAATTCAGGGGCCAGTTCTCAGCAAAGACTTAGATGAATCTTAACCATCCCAACTGCAAAGAAACATGCAGAGAGGGAAAACACTCCCTCTTCACATGATGTTGTTTTATAAATCAGCAGAAGCCTGTACAGCTTCAGGAGGGAGGGGTTTATGATCACTTGGAAATTGTTTTGACAAAGTTTAAAGAAAAATTGTGTCCTGTGTGGACCAAAGAAATACGCCACAGAATCGTGGACCTCACACGTACTCCGGAGTATCGTGACCAAAATACACAGATCGTTCAAGCCTGCACTTGCCAGCACTCGACGTGAAGACAGCGTGGAATAGAGGGGGGCATTCTGACAGGTTGTTGTGGGGTAGCCTAGTCAACAGCTATTGAACCCCTCCCCCCCAACCTCCTCCCTCCCTCCTCGCCTTATCCAGCCCGCCCACCCACTATATTCCCCAGAGAGCAGGCCTTAATGGCCTCGTTTATCCCCTCTTTTTGACGGGAACTAATGTGTAGAGTCCCCTCCATTCCCCCCCACTCCTCCATCCCTTACATCTTTCCATACCAGCCCCCCATAGGAATTCCCCTGTGGAGTGGAGTGTCCCCCCAACCCCCACCATTCGCCCTAATTTCCATTTCAATATGGAGCGTTCATTGGACTTTGACACCTCATAGACAAGAGTTTTACTTCACTTCCTGGTTTTGGGGTCAGCTGAAAGCCGCCTCCATGGGAGCGATAACAGCACACTTTGGTTTCCTAATGTGAACTTTGACATCCACCGCCGTGAACCCCTTCACTCTAACGTGGATAATGACATTAAACTGATCAAGTTGAGATGACTCATTGTAAGGATTTTTGCAGTTTGACGCCGTTGTAGATCTCAAATAAGGTGTGAACACTTTGTTTTGTGTTGGATTGTGGGCTGTTTGTGACAAATGATTTGGAGACGTGGTTGCAAAATGAGAAAAGGTTTAATGTTGTGAAGGGAAGCAAAGAAGTTAAAGAGACACAAAAGGGGGATGGGTTGGGAAAATGTGTGACAGAAGGACAATATAGTCTTCTTGACAGGGGTGGAAGGAAGAGAAGAGACAAAGATAACCGCACACTAGGAGATGGAGGGAGGAGGGAGTGAAAGAAGGGACGATAGATGGACGGATGGATGAAAAGAGTTGGCATGGAGTGAGAGAGCACCTCGTTGGGGAATTCTGGGTAATCCTCTTAACCATGGAGCCCCCTTCCCAGACTAAGACACTGGCCCAAATTGAGTCTAAATCAGCTGACAAGGCCCCAGACCAGGATATGTGTTCAAACTGTTGTTTTGAAGAGCTGGGAGAGGACTCGGAGCTCTTGAGAAGGAGGCTCATGGTCTGCGGCCAGAGGTGGAGAGGAGACAGACAAGAGATCAGATTATTTATGCAGGTCGTCCTGATGCTACATCAGTTCTCGAGGGCATCAGGCCAAAAGGGTGTCAACATTTATCTGCTGTTACATAAATGCCTCACTCATACTGATCATTTTTCATTATGTCTATATACTTGTCAGTTTGTTGAATAAACCTGAGACAGAGCTGATTATTTTAATTTAAATTTTTGGTCTATTGAGGCAAATGTTTTGTCTGAACCACACTTCCTCAGGCAAAACTTGGATTTGTAGCTCAGGAGTCAGTCCCAGCTATGAAACACTCGGATTAATTTCTCTCGGAAAAATCTTATCGTCTTTTGCAGAGCCTTTTGGTATTCTGTATCAAATGACATGGATGTTTTAATGCATCCGGTTAAAAAATAGTCTCAGTGATGCAGGAACTCATGAATCAGTGCAAGTGGTTTCACTTCACAAATTTCTTACGACATGACTCCAAGTAACCAGACGTTATGCTGATGTTATGATTCACAATGTGGATTATTGCATCAGAATCAGTTGATTGTATAAGTTCTCCATATGCAATCATAACTGCAACAGTAACAACTGAAGCCATATATGTAGACCAGAGTTTAAGGTGAAAAATGATTGAGAAGATGCGGTTGAGAGATTTAGTAGAGCCTGAAGAGAATCTGAAGCTATGAGTTGTGAATGTAATAAGGTCATGCAGTAACTGAAACAAATGACTCTCTTTTGAAAATCAAAGACTTGAGTTTTAATGCTGTGTGTAAAGCTTTTCCAGCAGCTCCTAATTTACAGACACTCCTAGAGGGAAGGGTGGCCTGCTAATGGCAGTGCAGATGTTGGGTAGATTAAATAGACAGTGGCAGCTCGATATGTTGAGACCTGTTTACACTATGAGAAACATCCAAAGTGGTAGCTGCCTATTGTAGAAGCACATTTTGTTAGTATGCAGAATGCTTTATAATTTGATCACCCAGGTCCAATGATGTGTGCTGCATGTTTATCTGATGTTAATTGTTTGCTGAAAAGTGATCTGCAGTAGCTTAGGCCTATTGGCACTTGTTTTTTTTTCTTATTTTATCAGTCTGTAAGTTGAATGAAGGAGAATGTGTGTGAGCATTGAGCTGAAAGCTGATCTAATGGTCTCTGTGGTCGTGGAGCTGGGCCATGGATCAGTGACTCGCCACAGGATCCTTGGCAGCCATGACAGTTTGATCATCTGAGGGATTGTATGGTCTTTATCAATTATTAAAACTAATCACCGTCCAGCACCTTGCCTTCTGCCTATCAATGCTTGTCTGCGGATCCTCTGTCCTCGTCTCTCCGTCACTCAATGTCTGTGTCTTTGTATGTGTGAGTCTTTGTCTGTCTGTGTGTGTCTGTACATTTTCAGACCTCCCTTTATGTCGTTTTGTGTGTCTTTGTCTGCTGTGTTTGTTTGACTTCTTGTCTCACCTTATAATCTTATTATCTTATTATCATAACAGCATAGAAATATGTATCACTTTACCACTTTAAGAGAAGTAACGTCTCTCAAAGTACTTACATTGTCAGTCAGGACAGGAGTTGACTCTGTTTATTAATGCCTGTGTTAAACTGTAATGTCATGTGTATGATGTGCATACAGCATGTGTGTCTGATACCTGCTTCATCTGTGAAATCTCTACAAGCATATCTTTGCCAGAGTGGTTGCTGCTGCTAATTTGCAGGACCTTTTGGGAAATATATTTTTATAGTTACAGTGATGTGTTATGGTGAGATTGTCTTTGCAATAGAAACAGCTATATGAACATGTTTATTAATTGTGTTGCTGTGCTTTGCAGATTGGGGATCTGAAAGACCACTATCATTTCTTCCATAGTCGGACCATCAAGAGGTCGACTTTGTCCAGCCGTGGTCGTCATAGTTTCATCTCTATGGAGCCAAAGGTAAGACTGTTGTTCTGTTAATTATAGGTTTAGAATCAAAATAGTTTACAGATTGTGTGTTTTTGTGCATTAAATGAATGCAGTACAGTGAAGTCAACTGACTAATTTTTTCGCTGAGCTTTCATGAGCATATCCTGGTCTCCATCAGTGGATAACATGTGCTCACTTGTCATGGAGATAGCTCAGATGTCAATATGTATGAAAGTTTAATATGAAACTTCAGTACATGACTCCATGCAATCACATGACCAAAGTAATTGATGACAAGTGAGCAAACTCCATCTGCTTGTAGTATGGTAAAAAAACAAAATAGAAAAAAGGCTAGTAAGTGGACCTTGAGTTATGATTGTTTTGTCAAACTACTATTTTTATGGTCCAGAATTACTCATACTTGAGGTTATTATAGACACATTGCCAAATTATTCTGTGTTTTTGGCAGACTCTCATAAAGGCATCACTTTACTAAGACTGTTTGCCAATTTCTTCAATGTGTGTTTAATAACGGCGTGTTTATTTTTCATATGAAGCCCTAGAAACTACCCTGTAATTTGCCACAAATGAGTCATTAACCAAAGAGTTTAATTGAAAACAGAATTATTAAAATATAGTTATCTTAACATTTTTTTTCTCTTTTGTAACCCATCATCCCCACTTTAAGGTGCAGTAAGGGTCTAGACACCTTAAATAAGTTTAACAAAGTAGGTCTGAGTGCTTTCACTGAGTCAGAGAGGTGTGAGATGCTGAATGCCTTCTGGTGGCTGTGGTGTCCCAGAATGAAGAACCTGTTAACCAGATTTGTTAATGCAAAATTCAGGGAAATCCTGGATCCTGCTACCATTATTAGTATGTGATTTACAGGAAAGATCTTTTACAGGAACCTGAGTTTACTGAAAGTCTGGGTCTGTTATAGGGCTGGGCGATACCTTGATATCGATATTACAACGATAATGTAAAGATGACTCTTGATGCTTTTGAAAAATATTTACACAATGAAATGTTTGATAAATAATCATCGGTAATGTGGATATAATGACAAAGTAGGTAAAAGGTAAATAACAGAACAGCTAGAACAGTCTGGTAAGTTCAGAAAATTACACATTTTACAGTAATGCAACATTTAAAAGCAGAAAAAGACAACGCTGATGACATATCACGATATTACGATATCCTAAAACTAAGACGATATCTGGTCTCATATCACGATATCGATATAATATCGATATATTGCCCAGCCCTAGTCTGTTACCACGGCAACTCACTCTCTTTATGGCAGGTTAGGTACAAGACTATGTTTCAGACTGTGACTTGCCTTGTGACTAGCGGTCGTTCACTATATTGTAGCCAAAAATCACCACTTTATGAAAGATTTATTTATGTATTTATTTATTTAAAGCATTTGGACATAATCGCCATATTATTTTACACTTATATCCAGTTTTTGGTTGTGGATTTCATCCAGCAGAAGTGGTTGTGTGTGTGTGTGTGTGTGTGTGTGTGTGTGTGTGTGTGTGTGTGTGTGTGTGTGTGTGTGTGTGTGTGTGTGTGTGTGTGTGTGTGTGTGTGTGTGTGTGTGTGTGTGTGTGTGTGTGTGTGTGTGTGTGTGTGTGTGTGTGTGTGTGTGTGTGTGTGTGTGTGTGTGTGTGTGTGTTTTGAACAATGGATTCAAGTTTGTTTGTGCATGCACAGGAATGCGTACTGACTGCTGAAGCAAAAAAATGATGTATCAGTTTTGATCATGAAAAGGAGGTATGAAATAGGAAGAAGAGAACACCGAGCAAAACGGAAAGAAAAGACAGCACCTGTCATCCTCTCTTATTCGCTCCATGTTTCTTTTCAGTTTTCTTTCCTTTCTGTACTTTCTTTTTGGTCTACTCAGCTTATTCTGTCCACCTGCTGTCCTTACCTGTCATCCCTTTTCTTTTCCCCTCCTTGGACTCCCTCTCCTACCTCTTTTCTCACTATGGCTTTCAACATACTCGTTTCCCTCTCTCTGTCTTTGGTTCTCTTGCTCTCTCGGGCCTGACACTGTGCCATGGTTGAGGAGGGTTTGTGTCCTGATGCCAGCTGGCTGAGAGACTGAGATTTTAGAAGACTAGATCAGAGGAGGAGAGGTTAAAGGAGAGAAAAAGGGGGAAAAAGAGCAATTACAACAGAGGGAGAGTGAGGAGGAGAGAAGAGAGCAGAAGAGAGGAGGGGAGAGGGGAAAGATGGATTAGAGTAGCCAAATAAAGGAGAAGCGGAGTGGAGAGGAATGGAGCTGTCAGTGTTTTCCTCCGACTCGTTATGCTTTCAGTGTAATCTGTGGACCTGTCTGTGGGTTTGGGATCAACATGACGGCCAGTTTGGCACAAGTGCAATCTGGCATACTGCTAATGATGTTTTGCAATCAGGTTTTGTAATAATGACGGCCGTGTGTGTTTGTGTGTGAGTGAGTCAGATGGGTGTAGCGGTGCCATGAAAGGCGCACCCTGCCATCCACAGTATTCATTGGCACGCATGTTACCATGGTGATGGAGCACAGCACAGATTACCACTTTATGGCATCCGCCTAACTGCAGTGTCACTTGCCTCTCAGGTCAAAGACCACTTATTTTTCCAAGCTGTGAACGACTCTGCCAAGGACAAGGGCCTGGAGAGAATGTGCGTTTACCTTAATAGCTGCACGTCTCTAACTGTTCCTTTTCTAAATTCCTCAAAGACTTTCAGTCCTCATTATAGATATTTATGGGCCAATGACGTATAAGGATTTTCAACAACTCAATTTTAAATAATAAAAACAAGCATATCTAATGCAGTAGTTCAAACATTCAGAATGTTGTGTACCTGACAATTCATATTACAATTTGAAAGTGATTTTAGTGGGGGTTTTTCAAGATTAATTGGCACTGGCCTGAAAAAAAAGTCATTTGGTGCGACCATGATTCATCTTGAAATGTCTTATATAAATAAAAGACCATCATTTACAAAGATTTAAAAAAAAAAATGCAAATACTTTGTTTCCAAACACTTTATATTACTGAAAACTTGTAAAAAAAGATGTGAAGCATTTAACATTAAAATAGTATAGGCATGAAACAGAAAAATATTCAAAAAGATTAAAAAAATCTAAAAGACAACCAGACATGTCTGGGGCAACAACTGGCCTGAAGCCATGTGACCATATACCCAACCCATCTTTGTAGATGCCCCATTGGTTTGCCCATATATATATATATATATATATATATATATATATATATATATATATATATATATATATATATATATATATATATATATATATATATATATATATATATATATATATATATATATATATATATATAAATGGCTGCCTTGGCTGCCATGATTAGTTGATCACCAAATTTTTCACAATTTTTTTGGTGATCAACTAATCATGGCAGCTTTAAATGTTACTAAACAGTACGTGTTTAGCTGGCCCTGTGTGTATCAAATGACTGGGATTTTCAATTGATTTGAGAGAGACAAAGTCATGAATTATGGCGTGATGCCACTTAAATCAGCATAAATAAACCTTTTAGTGAGGAGATGTCTTGTCTTTATGCCCCAAGCAGCACTCAGCTTGCACCTTGCACTGCTCTGCTGACGTTCGTCCATGACTCATTCATACTGGAAGTTCCAAGAGAGTTTGGCCAGCCGCAGACTTTTTCGTCGTAGCTCTGCACTGTTATTAGTTTTTGGTGTGAAATGAGTTCAAGTATACTTAGTCCGCTTTGTTTGAAATGTATTTCCAGCAACTTCTAGTTTGCAGTAAACAACAATTAGAGTACTGCAGTGGCTGTTTCTTCCTTTGTAATGTATTTTTGAAGTCTGTGCAGTAGATTAGAAGAGAGGAAAAACTGTCCACTGCGTTCCGTTTCGGGAGCGTGGTGTTTCCAGACCGTTTCACTCAGACTCTTGTTTACTTGAAGTCATTTATCCAGACATGTGCAAGAAAACTGAGAGCCAGGTGTGGTCCGCAGCTGAATCCTCGCAGGGATACACTGAAATGCAAAATGGCTGTGACGACAAAAGGAAATTTCAGTCATACCACATAAGGAAAATATTTAACTGCATAGTTAAACTACTTACTACTTACTTGTTATATTAATGAGCTCAAATCCAAATGATTAAACACTTGAAAATATGGCACATGCAATTATTCAGTTCACTGTATTCATGAACATGTGTTGAAACCAATCACAGCATCAAGGAGACATAACAGACGGTGCTTGTGTGGCCTTCAGGACCTTGAGAGTAATTTGCATAAGCACAGCTATTATGAGGCTCCACACAGTCCCAGGTACAGATTTCCATAATGCTTGGATGCTTGTGTGACAATCTGCAGTAGACTCTTGCATCTGTTTGCCTTGAATTTGTATAACAGATGCACCATTAAAGAGTTGATGCCCAGAGACGAGCACCTACAGCTGGCCAGTACAGCACTGCGGGCCTCAGACCATGTGCTGTGTGTAGACTGGCTTCCTGTGTCAATCCAAAGGTTGTTATGGGTGTTTTTCTGCTACAGCAGCCTTTGACCTTTTTTTTTTTAAAAAGCTCCTAACTTTCAATTATTTTTGCCTGTGACTAAAATGGTATCATAAAAACAGCAGTGAAAGTAGATCAATTTGTTCCCATTTGTTCTATTGAAGTGAACTCTTCCCCAGTTTCCCCTGGTTACTGACCCAGCCAGCAAGAGCCACCTGCAAGCCCTTACACAGAGAGCGAATGAGAGAGCGAGAGAGCGGGAGACTGGGAGAGCGGGAGAGAGGGAGGGAGGGAGGAAGTGATTGGAGTGGGAATGAGAGCGAAAGACAGGCAATCTCGGAGAGAAATGGGGATCTACAGCAAAAGAGAGACAGCAAGAGATGAGGGAGAGATGACAAAAGTGATTTAAAAAAGAGTGAGATAGAGAAGAGGGAGTCTGGACCAGGAGAAAGCGGGTGAAAGGAGGGCGACAGGTGCAAGCATATCATTCCTCTGCTCCACTAAGCAGGAGTAAAATGAATGGAGCTGATCCAATCGTCATGCCTCGCATCCTGCCAGCGAACTGGCAATGAAACAAAGGCAGTGATACATGGGCAAGTTTTCGAGGCAATAATAGAGGGCAATATTGTCTTTGTTTGGACACGGATTGGCAAATGTGACACAATTGATGTGAATAACTGTAGGCTGTTAATCAGGGAGTGATTTTTACCAACAAAAGCACAACAATGGATGCCATTGGCCTTGATAACTTCAGAAATACAGGCTTGGGGGTCACCCTGCAAGTGGACAAAAGTTTCTCAAGTGAAGAAGTCAGTATAAGAAGCAGTAATATAAACATAAGATCACTTTCAATGCAAACAGAAATTGTTTTATAACTCTAAGAGGTTGAGATTGAATACTTTACCTAATAAGAGACACAGAATAATAATCTATATCATAGCCATACACAGTTAAACTCCAATGGTACATCTTTTTTTTCTTTTTTTCAAAGATTTGTGTTGCTACAAAAATTAATAAAAGTTAATTATCAGTCCTTCTGGGAGTGAGAGCTGACGTGTTTATATATATATATATGAACACCAGCAGAGTTGTTTAGATATCATGATATTAATGTCAACATCCCCCACATTCCCACTGAAACAGCTGGACATATTTACCGTTCCTCCGCCTTCCTGCTCCTATTAACATAGCTGTCACAGTTTGCTTGAATCATTTTCATTTGACTTTCTTGTCTCGTGCTATTCTAAATAGAAAATGTGTAGTAATGAGAGTGAGAGGTGTGAAAATATGACGAGGATGCCGTGATCAATGGGAGACACAATCGTTTTCAAACTTCTTTAGGTATAGACTGATGACAACACTCTTCTTTAAAAAGTCAACATCCAAACTTTTATCTATATTCTCCCTTTTCTAATGAAATTTAGAATACATTTTTACCTGTAGACAGTTGAAAATAATTGTAAGTAAATTGTAAGAAGTAATTTTTTTTCTTCTGTCTTCTGTTAAGTCTTTGCACTATCTTGTCAGTCAATTAATTGCAGTCAGAGAGAATTGGCGGCGTGAATGAGAGGCATTGACGCATTCATTGTCAGACCTCCCTCCCTGGAATTACCAAGATATGGACAACAGCAGTTAAGAGTTACTCTGGTGATCAAAGATTGTGGTTGGTGCTATGCTTATGTATGCAAATTGTAATGATACATCAGTGGCTTTGCACAGACACATGACCACAAATCCTGATGACAATGTTGTTTTTAGAGTAATGGCGTGTGTAAACGGCTGCTTTGAAGCTGATGGTCCTGACAAAACTTGGTGTGAAATGAGCTGAGACATTGGCAGACGGAGGAGCATGAGGCTAAAACTAAATATGTCACTCTGTATTTTGCTGTCTGTCTCTCCCAGTTTGCCATCTTTGTCCTCTCTCCCCACTCTTTTATAAAGCAGATCTATACACACTTCAGCTATTAAATTACATTATCTACAGGGTCATTTTCTCTCCCTCCATGATCTATAAAGAGCTACATACTTGAGTTATTAAATCAATGTTATTTATAAAATCAATTATCCTCCCTTCACTTGCTGTCTTTTGGTCTCTCTTGCTATTTGTTTTCACTTCCCTCCCCTTCTAAGCTTGGTCTTTTTTTATTGACTCTCCTGGGACTTGCTCTCTTCAGCTCTTTATCGCCTCTCCCTCTCTCGTCTTATCTTGTCTCGTTGCCTCGTTCTCCAACTCTCCGGAGAGCCTGGCAGATTGTTTCAGTGCATGAGACCAGATAATCACTCTGCAGTCATTATGTCAGCTATTTTCTTCTCTCCCTCTCTTTTTTCTCCTCATCTCGTCTTTCTCTGTCTGCTGGAGCTGTATTGGTGTGGAGAAATGCCTTGTCTTTGCAGTTGGACATTGTTCACTAAAGCCTCAGACTTCTACATCTGGCAAACTGAGCAACAAAACCAAGAATGCTTTTGCGCTGTGAAAATTATTCTATTGATTATCAGTTATGAGTGGAGCTTCTTTGTCTGTATATTGTGTGTGTATAGCTAGACAATTTTCTCAGTAGGTGGTGTGGTGATCATTTCTGACTGAATGAGAGTGTGGACTTAGAAAAATGTATAAAAAGGTATAGATTCACTAGATTCAATATATATTTCCTCTGAACATCTTCAGGTGGGTTTAGATTCATTTAAACGTACATTTCAGACTGAAGAGTGCCTAAATCATTAACTCCAGAAATATTTACCTCTCATTCTGCTCTTATACAGTATCACATGTGCTTCCTCTTAGTGTTGTGCTGGTCTTATGCCTGCTAATGTTTCATTTGTTGTGTTGCCATCGTTGCTGGTACATGTAAACTTCTGATGGAGTCTTTTTAGGCCGATGAAGCCTGCAGGACTTCAGCTAGACTAAACACAAGATTTTAGGGTTTTAAAAAGAGGTGAACAGGGCCAAGCAAGTGGTGTCCAGCCGCCTTGTTCAGATCCAACAATGCTGATTTTGAAATCGGAAAATTCCGTCTGAAAGTGAAGCGAGATTCCTGCCAAGGAATGCCTTGCGCCTTGAAGCGAGCCCATAACATTTGAGAGATTGATGTTACCTGAGAGACATTTATGTATTCAGTGCATGTGTGAGGGTGTGTGTTAGTCTGTCCATTTTGCAGATGAACTGATGGAGAGAAAAAACTTTTTGTCCACAGCGAAAAAACATAGAAAGAAAGCTAAAAGGACATCTTTAAAACAAGATTTTAGTAGTGCTTCTTGGTGTAGTTTCACTCCGTGGCATTTTCTGTGTAGCAGTCTTAATTTGTTCACCTTAACATTTAAACAGTGTTAGTTATTTACAGATAATTCAAACAACTAAAATTACTTTACTGGTGAGCACTGTCGCCTGTTTAATATAGGGTGGTTATAGGGCGTGTGGTTATTTCAACTTCACAAATACAAATAGACTTTTCTCTCGCTTTGTTCCTTCCTGCAGTCATCTTGATTCCTGGCTCACTCATAACAAAAATTCTCTTCTCTTCTGCCACTTTTTAATGTGTTTTCTGTCTGTGTTGGTTGAGCATGATCGTGTACTGGCCGGATCTATTGTCTGGGTATGGTTTGTGTTTATATTTCTTGTGTGAACTCATCACATAAGGCACATGAGAAGAATATAGCCACTATATTTTTTTTCATTGAAGATGCAGCAACTAACCCATTATTTAATAAGATCTCAGGGTTTCCAGCTGCCTCATATTTTCTTTAAAACTGTGTTATGTTGATACTACAATTATCTTGATTGTATTATCTATGAAGTAATTCTGCTACTACTACTTATGCTATCTTCCTGTCTTTCTTTGTGTGTTTCAGGTGGAGTGGATACAACAGCAGGTGGTGAAGAGGAGGATCAAGAGGGATTACAAGCAAGTCCCGCCCGTTTCTCTATCAAGCCCCGCCCACAGCAGCCCTGCCCAGATAAACATATTCTATAATGACCCCAAGTGGAGCAGTATGTGGTACATTGTGAGTACACTGTACACTGTACACTCATACTAGACAGTATATTTACAGCAGCAAAACAAGAAGCTCTGAAGCAAATAAAGCCCAATACAATTTAGTATTGTATTGGGCCCCCCCCCCACACACACACACATTTATGCAGTTTGTGGGTCAAAGGTCACCCGAGGTCACGGCAGGGTCCTGATTACTTCAGGGTCTGTGGAGCTGAGGGATTTGTGTGTCTCTGTGTTTTTACTTTTTACTTAATCAAATAATAGAAAATCCATAGTGATGAAATTTGAGCTTTTCCTCAATTTGAAGAGACAATGTAGGGTCAAGGTAAGACCTTTCTGTGTTTATTCATCAGCATTCAGCACAGGAGTGTCCTAACAGGTAGAAATATACTCGCCTCAGTTCTCCCGCATTTCGAAATCATTTCTTGGAGATCAGTGTGTTGCGCGTGAACTCGCCCACACACGCACACACTCAGTACCTTCATATTCAACCAGCAGAGATTTGCTGGCTTATCACAAGTGTTTGCATACACCCACAGATCATTGCTCTTTTAGTGATGTATTTGTGTGTGGTTGAGTGTCCTCAGTTCTGTCAATTGTTAACTCAGTACAGATAACTCCTCATACTTTGACCAGTGGTCTTAAACATATTTTTCTAGCTTTAGGACAGAACTCTCTGAACTCGGTATGCATGTTTTCAGCTTGCTCACATTTCTGATAGTTTGTACATCAGTATCATACTTAATTTAAAATGTATAGAGACTAAGGGAGAGTACATGTTATACATTATTTGATTAATTGAAAAAATAAAGCAATTACACTGAAGCAAGACCTTACTTTTATTTTAGTGACTTTTGAGTAGTTGGTGTCAGAAGTAAAAAGCCTCTGAAAAATCAATTACATCCAGTCATGTATCTGAATGTCACTTTGACATGCAAACAAACAACAGCTTGTGGCAGAGGCATTGCCTTTGAAAAACATTTGCAGTAAAAGGACAATGGATTGCCTACATCGTACTTAATCAGATATTTGATAACACAACATAATAGATGAGCTGAAGCGCAACACCTGCATTGCTGTAAGATAAGTTTACATGTGTTGTGACAGGTCGAGAGCCAGTTGAGTAAGAGTTTCAGAACTTATAAACCACAGAAGTTTTAAAAAACTGTAAAAAAACCAAGACAATTTATTATGAAAACTAATTTACTGATTGCTGAATTAATTTAATTAATTTTTCAATGTAAAATAAGAGCTTTCATTGTGTTTGTTTTGCATTGTTTCCCCTGCTGCTGCATAGTTCAACTTTGACTGTTATTATTTTATCAATTCAACATGCACTCTATGTTTGAATAGTGATAAAAGACTAAATGTATTTAGTAGTAATAGTATTTTTTTCTGTTATGGTTTAAACAGGCGGTTTGAGATTTCACTCAGATTTTTTCAGACACTTGAGACTTGACTTTAACTTGTTTGAACTGGTATCTATGTGACTTTGCCTGCTATATGTTAAGTGGTAAAAATGCATTATGTGGGCATGCTCATAAATTCTAAAATGTACATCAACAAGACTCTGATGGATTTTACCCCCCCCCCTTTCATGTTCTTCCTCATCTCACCTGTGGTCACGTCTCTCCAGCACTGTAACGATGACGTCCATAACTGCCAGTCAGACATGAACATCATGGGGGCCTGGAAGAGAGGCTACACGGGTAAAGATGTGGTGGTGACCATATTAGATGACGGCATCGAGAGGAACCACCCAGACCTCTTTCAGAACTACGTGAGTGTGTATGTATGCGAGTGTAGGGCGGCTATGCGCGGCAGTGTGTGTGCGTGCGTGTGTGTAGCTTTATAGAAATTTGTATTTAAACTGCAGGAGTGAGTAAGCATCTGATTACAAATATACAAATAGTGAAGGTCTTTTTGCAGAAAAAGCTATTTAGTTTGTGAGATTATGGACACACTAGAGTTTAGATTTAAATAAAAATGATGATATTAATAACACTGACATTTAATTTAGACTAGTAGACTTTAATTGTACTTTTCATCATGTAACTAAGTCATGTTAGCAAGAAATTCATGTCACAGAATGTAAATAATCCACTAAATTGGATTGTAGCTTGGATCGGATATTCTTGTTTCTTGGACTACATTTTGAGGGGAAGCTTCCCCAAACCTTTGGGTGTGCAGGTATGCTGTTATCAATCAATAGTTATATACTGTGTGTGCATGCTGAGGTATGTGTCCCTCAGACCAAGGCCAAATAGTTAGAGCAACTTCTTGGCCTGAGGCAGCAGGTAAGGCCATCAATCAGCCGCATAGATAAAATGATTCACACCCTGTTTGACAGAGGCTGTGCCACTGTTATTAGCTACTCTTAATGCCCAGATTTGTTTATGCCGAAGGGCGAGCGGCACGGCAGATTGAGTTAGCTCTGATTGCATTCGATTTACAAAACTGTTTGCAAGTGGTGCTAATGTGAACTGTCTGATTCGGGTAGAGAAGCTTATTTGCGTTACACATGTCTATAACACACACACACACACACATGCACGCACGCACGCACGCACGCACGCACACACACACACACACACACACACAGAGTTGGTGTTTGACACACTTTTTAATGAATTAACCTGTTGGAGGTTTTCTCTTCCCTGATCGTTATTGCAACTGTGTCTCCTCCAGGACCCTCAAGCCAGCTTTGATGTCAATGGCAACGACATGGATCCCATGCCGCGATATGACGCAACCAACGAAAACAAGTAAGAAATTCGAAAAATGTTCTATCCAAGATCATATGAGGGAAACAAATGTGATGTTGCAGGCACAATAGGGCTCAGGTAAAGATTATCAAGTGGCTTCAGTTTTTGATGTTGCAGTAAGCAAAATGCTCTTGTGTGTTCTGTGTTTTTTGGATAGACTTTTACCAGAGGCCTCAATATGTTTGTATTTGTGTATTCCTGACTTTGTTGTGGGTATGATGAGTTACATAAGTGTGTTTGATTGTGACATATGTGGGTAGGTTGTGTTTTTTTCTGGTTGGAGGAATTGTGTGTGTGTGTGTGTGTGTGTGTGTGTGTGTGTGTGTGTGTGTGTGTGTGTGTGTGTGTGTGTGTGTGTGTGTGTGTGTGTGTGTGTGTGTGTGTGTGTGTGTGTGTGTGTGTGTGTGTGTGTGTGTGTGTGTGTGTGTGTGTGTGTGTGTGTGTGTGTGTGTGTGTGTGTGTGTGTGTGTGTGTGTCAGAGGGAAAAAAAGCTTGTCCAGGCACTTGTCTTGTGCCAGTTTGGCCTAGTGAGTGATTTTTTTTTTTTGGTGTGTGTGTATGTGTGTTTGGCTGCAGCAGCCCAAGTGCCTTGGCAGCGGCTCAGTCCCTGCTGGTAATGCATTGTCTTAAAGAGACATGAGGCCTACAGATGCAGCTTAATGAGCTAGTTACCTTTTTAAAGCTGAATGTATAGTTGACTGCGATGTTGTGTGTGTGGACAGACATTTCTTTTTTCCCCCTCTTCTACCTTTCATACACTTCTTTAGGATTCAAACATCAAAACATAGTCCTCATGTCCCTCATGAGCGCTGAATAGATGTGAGAGGTCTGTATGAAGCAGCAAGTAAAAACTGGTCATCATCACGCCTGGAAGCAAGCACACAGTTTGTTGAATTTCTGAGAAAAGAAGAACGCTAACTTTAGCTACATCTGACAAACTGCGGGTTGTTGTCAAACTTTTCGTTGTATAGCAACAAGAATGACTTAATGCTTTTGGATTTTTATCTGTTGCTGTCTATGTGTAACAAGCGGCGCCAACAGCTGCGCTTTGAATGTAGGCAGGAGGGAAAAAAAGCGAGTGCGTGATTACTGCATACAGACCTCTGAAATAATGTGTTTGAATGCTGTAGTACCCTCTGTGCTGCATTTTCAGTGATGTTCCTTGTGTCTGCAAACTTTTAAATTTTGCACATCACAGAACATGTTTCTCACTATCTACAGATTTTAAAGGACGGCATGACAAATGTAACTGCGGAAAATCCTGGTTTTGTTTTTCTGAGTCACATATCCTTTTGTTGAAAAGATAAAAAGCAGTTATGGTACTTTGATTTTTGACAGTTTTGTAATGTAGTGTTTGTGTTTTTGAACTTCTTTCTTTCTCTACCTGATTGTTGAAACTAGTTCACTAAAAATCAAAGCTTGTTCCTCACTGCAAAGCTTTAGACTGCAGGGTTTTGTGATCAGTATATTAATAACCGAACACTCGTCATGGATATGATGAGTCTGTGGGTGTTAATCAAATATCAACTCTTGTATTTACTTGTGTTTGTGTGTTTTCCCCTAAGAAATAAGTTATAAGTTAATAATAATTAAATATAAAATGTTTACACACACCTGTGCATGCCCTTAAATGTGTACTGCAAAGAATTTAATGTGTTTTAATGGCTATATCCATTTGAAACCTTTAGAAAGTAAAAAAGTAACTCTTCAAGTTTGAATAAGTAGTGTGTGAGAGTGGTTTCAATATTATCCATTGCACAAAACGTTATATGGTTCTGGTTGAAACACAGGGAGATCCCAGAGTGACTGTGACACAGATGTGTAGAAAATGGAAAATACAGGCAAACACAAAGACTGGAAAGACAGCCAGACAGATGATTTTATGGATTAGTGGAGTGAAGTGACCTGAGTGAGGACTGTTGAAGCGTTTTGAAAGAGGGAGCCAGAGGTTTGGCTCATTAACTGTGATAAAGGGGCCTATCACTGATTTGCAGACATTTAATATTGTTACTCAAAGGTTCATTTGTGTTAACTTTGCTGTAAACTTGGGGGTCACTTCAGCTAGACAGAGAATAAAAGGAAGGTTTTTACATTTATAATGTTGTCTCTACTATATCTAATGTAAATATCAATTTATTAAAACAGGTGTGATTCAAAAAGAAATGTAAGATCATTATAAATCCATTTTCAGTGTATACTGTATATGATAGAAGAGATTTGTGAAGTTTTTTGAGATTTGTGAAGCGGCTAAAATCCTATTAAAGTTAGATATCATGAAGAGAAGTGTTGTTGACATAAAGGAATAGTTCAGTGTTTTGGGAAAGTCGCTTTCTTTTACCAAGTTAGATGAAAAGATTGACACCTCTCTCTTGTCTGTATGGTAAATATAAAGCTTAAGCTGCTTGTTAGTTTAGACTGGAAACAGTTAGCTGGACCGATTGTAAAATGCTACATTGTGTTGTATGGGCTTTATGTGCTGAACTGTTTGGCAGGATGTAGTCACTGCTAACAATCCCCATTCCAGAAGGCTGTCGCACAAAAGCTCAATTAAGAAATCCAGGATAACTGAAAAAATGAGGCTGAACAAAGTCTCATCAGTGCATCCTGGCTTAATCTGTTGCACGTTCGCCAATTTAGGATGAGGATATGCAAATATGTCAAGCCAGGTCTAAGTAATTCAGATACCTGCGCGTTCACGGCTTTCTTACACAGACCACTCGACCGATCACAGATTTACTGATGCAGACATGGAAAAAAAGCGTGCCGCACACCTCCTTAGCAAGTGAGCAACAGCTTCCAGTGGAAACTAATGAGGAGGTGAAACATGTGTTAAAAGAGAAATAAGTCTGATGTAATTAAACTGGGAGCTGCAAACAGTGCCTTTACTCAGATTTTCAGCATCCAAACAAGGGCACGCCGTTGTGAAGAAAGAAACACGTGAATGGGACTTTATGTATTACACTCACTGACTTCATTGAATCCACCTTTGCTTCATCAGCCATTTCTAATCATCTAAAAACCTGCAGTTACATTCATCAAACCTCCGACCTCAGTATGAACCACAGTCTAAAAATGATATGACAACTAATAATGACTGACATGTATGATTATAAAAATATAAGTATAATTTTGAATTATAATGTATCTCTGGTATTTTAATGCAGGCTAATAAAAATGAGGCAGGATACATGCAGAAGACCATGAATTAACTTTAAAACACACTTATTTCCGACTAGAGTAACAGCTGTCTGAATAAATAAAACACCAGGATTAACTAAACCTGGCTGTTAGCCGCACAGAATAAATTTCCAAGGTTACAGAATAAATCTCCATGGTAACTTATGCTCCTCTGCTTTCGTGCAACCAGGTCCCGGCTAAATTCAGCCAGGATAACTGGAAAATCCCGGTTTAATCTCCCATCTAGGTTTTGTGCAACAGCCCTCAGGCTAAGAATTGTGTTTTTGTTACCTTTGGACAGAGCCAGGCTAGCTGTTTCCTCCTGTTTCCAGTCTTTATGCTAAGCTAAGCAACCGGCCACTAGCTGAAGCTTTATGTTTACCATACAGAAATAAAAGTGCCTTAATCTAAATTTCTGCAAGAAAGTGGATATGCGTATTTCTTAAAATTTCAACAATTTCTTTTCACTGTTCTGACTCAGACAATCTGCTAATTTCCTGGTAAATTAAATTAAAGTTGTGTTTTACGTTTTACCATTTGTTATTGCACCAGTGCAACGTTAGGTAAGGTACAGAGGACTGTGTTGCATGACATTCGGGGAGAGATTGAGGGTGAAAAAAAGTTATTTCATGCATTTCTGTTCATGAGTTTTTTCATGTAGTTTTGAAGCTTCCAGCCAGGGATATTACAGTTCACATTACTGCCATGCCTCAATGCTTTTATAAGCCTTTGACCATGATATTATATAAATGTTAACCTGAAATAATCAGGTTACTGCGAAAAGGATTTTCCTGCGTTTGAGTGCTTCCCTGGACTTAAAAACTACACAGTGTCTTCCCTGGGGGTTTCGATAGCTAGATGCTGGGTTTCCATGGCAGCGGTCAGAGCTGTTTCCGGGGGGTGTTGTGATGCAGATGTTCTCTGCAGGGGGTTCGCCCGTGTGTGAGTGTGTTTGTGCCGATCCAGAAAGTGGTGCTTTTGAAGAGGCGGAGGACGCAAACACACTTATGTTTGTTTACGCTGGTCGCTGACCCGAGCCGATTGTCACCACTGCAGTTACTGGTGGAATGTTACCCTGGTGTGTGTGTGTGTGGCAGTTAGTCGTGTGAGTAGTGTAACGTCTTGCTGATGTTGGACATTATTTCAGCTATCCACCCAGATAATGTGGAATTGTTGAAATATTTGCAGGGTCTTCTACACTTGTAACACTTATTACACTTAAACCGTTTTGTTTAGCGTTGCTTCAACAGGAATGTACACATTGATATGTCAAAATGTATGTTTATGTGCGAGTGTCCTCGTTTCCACCTCAAAAGCTGCATGTTTATCTGCTCATTTGTGTGTGCTCTCCTGCTTGTGTATACATTTTCCTGCGTTAACCTTGTCTGAGATACCATTTCACCTGTTTACATGGTCTATGTGTATGTGTGTTTAGATTTGTGCAATAAGCTGTTCATTCCTGCTTTCTTCTCAGACACGGGACACGGTGTGCGGGTGAAGTTGCTGCAGCCGCAAACAACTCCAATTGCATTGTGGGAATCGCCTACAATGCCAGAATAGGAGGTGAGTGGTTGGTCATATGTGAACAGTTTCTGACATGTTTCTGTATATTCAGCAAAGGTATGCCATGGTTTATGTTTACTGTAATTAACCTACGCACATTTGAAGTCTGATGGCTACCATTGCTGAACATTATTTTTTCTGCTCCTAGTGTTAATGTTATGCTGAAATCCATTTAGTTTATCACAGATATTCTGTACTATGTATATTTAATCAAGCTACATACAGTTATTATGTGAACCTGATTGTAAATAAAAATGATTTCTGTGTTGTCTCATTGTTTACTAATTGGTTATGTGCTTATATTGTCATGGTAACATACAACTGCCTCAGTACATTCTGATGAATGCAACATCCAAAAAAAGGAAGATATGGTAGACGCTTTACATTGATGAGGGACAAAGCATATTATATGAGTGTAACTTCTAATGCTTAATGATACAGCAACTGTATTGATATGTCATGTTATTGAGACAAGCATACCAACACTGAAATACAAATTCATTTATTGAGTAGCCTAATTAATTACTTGATTAATTATAGTATAGTAATTCTAGTGGGACATTATGCAGATTAGCTGTCTGCTTAATGTATATTGTGAAACTATTTCTGCCAGTTCTTAGTACTCACATTGGAGAGAGATCAAACTTGGAGATAGAAAAACTTTTTTCTCTTTCTGTATCAGGTGTGCGCATGCTGGACGGAGATGTAACAGACATGGTGGAGGCCAAATCTCTAAGCCTCCAGCCACAGCACATCGACATTTACAGCGCCAGCTGGGGACCTGATGACGATGGAAAGACTGTGGATGGGCCAGCATCTCTGGCCAGGCAGGCCTTCGAGAATGGCATCCGCATGGTGGGCAAATTTACATACAGAAACGTGTGAAAATAAACATGTGCTTCCTTGCTAAGCCAAGACTTTGACATTGTTATTCATATGGTGAGAAAAGATATGAACACAGATGCTCCAAGCAGATGTGTGTGTTTCACACTCATGTACTCATATCCCAGAGTCCTTTCTGGCTATCTCTACCTGTGAAACGTGTGTGTGTCTCTGTGTGTCTCTGTGTGTCTCTGTGTGTCTCTGTGTGTCTCTGTGTGTCTCTGTGTGTCTCTGTGTGTCTCTGTGTGAGACTCATGTATTCACATCCCAAACTCCTTTCTGACTGTCTCTACCTGTGAAACTCCTCTGGACATTAGACAGAAGCTCTGTTCTATTAGCATACATTCATTTACATATTTATAGCTTATTTAGCATAATGACAAGCTGGCGCTGTGTTGTTTGGCTGAGTGGAGTGAAAAAGCTGTAACAGAGGTAAACAGGGGTGGAATCATTTATTGGTCATGTCGCATTTAAACATTCACAAAGTTTGCCACGACTGGCCTGTTGCCATTTTGTTAGTACATGTACACTTCCGAGGAGGTGAGAAAAAGACCCAGGTGGACTGGGAGACATGTTATAAAAAAGAGAAAGAGACAGAGGAAAGAAAGGGATGGACAGGTTGGGAGAAGGAGAGTGTCCCAGTTGCTCCTGACAGGCTGGCCTTTTCAGATGACAGAGGTGAGGGAGACATCTGTCCAACTGGTACGAGTTGTGTACATGTGCATGACCTCCTGCTGTTTGTGAAGCTGAGTGGAGATGGCATGCTTGTGAGTACAGCATGTACCTATGTGACACTCAGAAGAGTTTATCACAGGAACCTGGGGTGTTAGAGATACCACTGACAACTGAGGAGAGGGTTGCAGTCTGGCTGCTGCTGCTGTATGTATGAAACACTCAAACAGTTTTCTTCCCTTTGACATGGTTTTCTTCTTAATGTTTTTTTTTTTGGCTGTTTATTATATGAAAGGAAGTCCTTTTCCTGTTTTAGAGCTTAGGGCTATAACTAGTCATCAGTTAATCAGTTATTGGATTTTTAAAAATTGTATCATTATTTTTATTGATTTATTTATATTGTTATTATAGATTATTTTATAGATAAGGGTAGTTTATGACTGTCTGAAAATAGTAACACATGCCTATCACTTTTTTCCTAAAGCAGCTAAACATCCTTTTTTTCTTTGCTCTCCTGCGATCTCTTGCTGATGATGTCGGTCAATCAGTTTCACATTGTGTTTCTCCTCTCTCCTTCATGCCCTACACCCTCCTCATCCTCTCTAGTGACTCTTACCTCTCCCTCTCATTCTTTGTCTCCTCCTCCCTTTTGTTAACTGCTCTCCATTGTTCTCATCTGTCAGCGTTTGCTCCTGTCTGATCCCCCTGTCAATCAGAGGGTCTCCACTCGCTTATCGCTGCCTGACAGAAGCCCCCTTTTGAAGAGCTCCATTCCACCTTTTATCCCCGTATCTGTGTGTGCTTGCGTGTGTGTGTGTGTATCTTGACAAACACTGTGAATTGCTGTGTCATTCAGTTTGGCAAATGTCTTTTTTTCGCTGACTCCTGGCTGAACTTTGCCTTCATAACTCAGTCGGTCATCACCAGCGCTGTGACTCCCCTCGCCCTGCCTTTAGATCATTTTCAACTCAGCTTATTCATGAAGTACCATGTGTAATTGAAATAGTGAAAGGCATTTGGCTTGAGAATAATTGAAAATAATTTAGGCTGAATACTCTTTTAGTGAATGAATCAGTGTCTTTATTCACACACAGGCAGACTAAAAGGGTAAACACAAGGATCCAACCACAAGTGGATAACAAATTGGAAAGACTGAAAGAAAAAAATAGCAGACTTGGCAGACAAACTGCAACAACAGCACAACATAAGTAAAAATAAATAAGAGTCAAAGATGAGAAAATGACTTAATGGTAACAATGCATTTCAAGAGAGATTTAAAAGTTGACACAGCTCCATCGACCTGAGTTCCAGGAGACAGGATGTTCCAACATAAACAAGACTAGAAAAACATACAAAGAAATGATTTGATCTTTTTCAACCCATTTGTCAATAGCAGACAAATAAAATCACATAAACAAAAAATACAAGTCAAGTTGCAGATGGGACACAATTAAATTAACTATTTAGGAAAACATGCATCTTTTTAATTGATGTCCAGTAGTTGACTTTATGCTAACAAATATGACAGTATTTAGTTTGTTCTAGTAATAGATGAAGTCTGATGCCAGTCGGTAAAGTAATTAGTCTCCTCCGCTGCAGCGTCACTGATGTAAGGAGAGACAGCAATACACCTCAGTCCGACATGGAAAAAACATGCCAACACAACATGGTATTCAGCAATGCCAATGTTTCAAAGGGAAACATTACTGAGCTTAGATCATATCTCATCAGATCTGTTGCCAGACACTCGCAGCACTGCTGAGGGCTTTAAACTGTCTTTCTGCTTACTGATCTTTTCCGGCACGTTCACTGCTGCTAGTATTGATCTTTTCATGTTTATATATTTTGATGTTTGAACCCTGAACACATAACCTGTCATTCCCCTTCTGATAAACAGTCAAAAGCATGCCAAAACAAAGTCTGAGAAGCAGTGATTAGCTCTAAGCACTTAACAAATCTGCACACTCTTACTGTATCCTCTCTACATCTTTTCCTGTCAGGGGAGGAAGGGACGTGGCTCAATCTTTGTGTGGGCTTCAGGCAACGGCGGGCGCAGCAGAGACCACTGCTCCTGCGACGGCTACACAAACTCCATCTACACCATCTCCATCTCCAGCACAGCTGAGAGCGGACGCAAGCCTTGGTACCTGGAGGAATGCTCGTCCACGCTGACCACCACCTACAGCAGCGGGGAGAACTACGACCGAAAGATTGTAAGAATGGGAGCGTGTGTGTGTGTGTGTGTGTGTGTGTGGTACACAAAAGCACACATAAAACATAATAATTCTTGCCAGTGGCACAAGAACTCATGGCCTATTTCACCGCCTTCCTCACTAATGTCCAAGTTTTATCTTTAGTGTTTTGTGCTTAATTGAAATTTGGACAATATTTATGTTTTTCACCTTGAAGCATGAGCTCAAAAACATTGAAATATTTGCACATACATTAGATTACTTAAGAACACAGGATGGTACAACTTGACATTAACTTAACATACACACACACACACACACACACACACACACACACACACACACACACACACACACACACACACACACACACACACACACACACACACACACACACACACACACACACATACACATTCTTTACAATTTCCCTCTTGCTTTGTGCACTTAGGGCCTGATTGACTAAAGGTCTGCGTGTGTAAAAACGTGTGCAAACTTGACATCACCTGCAAAAAATGTGCAAGCTGATCTACTAACGCAGAGCACTGAGGCTTGCGTCTTTCAACTGTGCAAGATAGTACGCGCTGTCCATTTAGTACGTTTGCCATAATGAATATGTAATATGGGGCGTTTCAACCCCAATGCGCAAAATACAGGGAGGAGAAAATGCTAATATGTTATTTAGCACACGCATTGTGATTTACCAAACCTGAAGGTAATTTTTCTGACGGAAACTGCGTCTATAAATAATACCTTTTGAAGGGCAGGTATTAACCGGCTGCGCACTGCGCACAGATGACTGCTGTTACTGTAGAGAGGAGGAGACGGAGCCACAATGACAGAATACGCACAGGACGGATTTTTTTCACCTGTCTTAATATTTTTGGAGTGGAATATTTTTGGTTTTACTAACAGCATTGACTTTGTCACAGATACTCTCCCATATGTCGGTTTTTGTTATAACTCAATATATTTGTTAACCTCTTCCACTTGAACCTGATCAAATTTCATTTTGCGCTTGCAGCTTTCTGCTCGTCCAAACTCTAGTTTAAGACACACAAAACTCTCATTTAAATACTGCTGTCTCCATCCTGTTGCACCTGTTTTCATTTATGCAGTTATTCTTAGTAGATCACCTGCAAAACGCACACAAACGAAAGGCGCAATCTATTGCACTGTGCGCGCAATTTAGTACACTTTATTTGAGATCTTAGTAAATCAGGCCCTTAGACTACAACCTATCTTAATGTCAGTCAAATCTACTTGAGCACACAATGACCTGTCTACTCTTATGCTACTGGACCACTTTCACTTTTTACTAAAGCATTTCAGATTCAGTGTGTGTGTTGCACATAATCCCTCAAACTTTTTGGTCCAGCAAAGGTCCTTTGATGAGGGTTCAGACTGGAAGTGAGCCAAACTTTTCTTGGCTGACTGACTGTCAAGCTGTCTGAGTAAAGTCCGTACAATTAAAGCGAACACACAGCGCTTTAACAACACGTTTTACTACTTCTTACTCTTTGTCCTTTGTTTCTCCTTGGGCACTGAATCTTTTCCTTGAGTTCTTTGGGAAACGGGTGATTTGTGTACACGAGTGTGAGCCTCTATGTACGTGTTTTATCTGTAGTGAGGCAGTGTATCAAAGCTGGAATGTGAGTTTCAGGTGTATCTAAATCCTCCTGATCCTCATGACTTCAATCTCTCACTCTAACTCTGTCCTGTCTCTCTTTCTCCCTCTTTGCCTGCTGTCAATGTCACTGTTTCCTACTATCTTCTTCTCCCTTTACCCCTTCTCTTGTTATGGCTTTCTTTGGTCTTTTACTTCTCATCCCTTCACCTCCATTTCCTCCACCTTTTACGAAATTGTCACTACCTTTCTCTCCTGTATCCGCAGATCACAACAGACCTGAGACACCGGTGTACAGACAGTCACACAGGGACATCGGCCTCGGCTCCCATGGCTGCTGCCATTATTGCTCTGGCCCTGGAAGCAAAGTAAGATCTACTTAACCTCATCCCTTCACTTCATCCCTTTTCCCCTTGCTTACTTTCTAATGCCCTTTTGTTCTCTGGCCTCATTGATCTATAAGGGGAACACGTGTAGCATTTTCTTACAAATACATCATTGTCAATTCAGCAGCGAAAGCTATCGTTTTTAATCAGTTAATCCCTGTGACATTTGTGCAGAAACGTACCAAAGATGTACTAGGTTTCAGAGGATTCTCTTCACATTCAGGATAACTGGACTATAAATAAATACTTCTATGGGATATACATGCTCATAGATAAGAAGTACAAAAAGTGGCATACAACCTCTGGCATAAGGGTTTCAGCACTTATTACAGTGAAAAATGTACATGTACTGTACTTGAAGGGGACAGTATATATTATGGCAGCATTGAGATTTTATTTCTGGAAACACTAAAAACAAATTTCTTTACTTGACCAAATTCATGGTGCTTTTTCTGAAAATAAATCAAAATCTTATGGGTTAGTATTTGCTTGCATGTCACTGTGCTCTTTTTGTGTAGATCAGTGAATTTTTGTAGCCATCAATAAGCTTTAGGCAGAATTGTGTTTGGATCTTGCAAAAACTTGTCTTTTAAGGGCAGTCCACATATTTTCAGCGTGGTTGAGGTCAGGACTTTGGGAACGCTATTCCAAAAACGTAATTTTAGCTAGATTTCGCCACACCAAAACCACTTTGATTATTTGTCATTGTCCTGTTTGAACACACAGTTGCGTCCAAGATTATAACTTTCTAGCAGATGGTTTGATGATGTACTGAGGTAATCTTCTTCCTCATTAAATCCATCCATTTTCTGCAAAGCATCAGTTCCATTTGCAGCAAAACATTCCCAGATCTTGTTACCACCATCCTGTTTGACAGCAGGTGCTAGGTATGCTTCCCTCATCTTTCTTCCTCCAAACAGACTTCTTGTCATTAAAGCAAAATAAAACATGTTTGTTTCATCTGACTACCCTTTTTTGTTCGTCCATGGGATCAGAAACAAACTTGATTTTTGGACTGGGGGCTTCTTACTTGAACATTAGCCTTTCAGTGTAGAACTTGCTATGTGACACTTCATCAAATCTTTTAGATTCTTGGATTACATCTGACCATCCAGATCAATTGTGTCTCAGCAGAGGATAACTATTAGTTTTTTTCCCCAGCAAAGATACCACTGAACACTCTATTGTGAAGCTGCAGTGTGTACATACTGTAGGCTAATGTACGTAGGGTTGAGACTACTCGTTTGATATGACAGTGTATTGTGAAACAGTCTTGATCAATACACTGGCACAAATATGACAATAATGTTGTCTTGGAATGCTGAGGCAGCAGTCCTTACTTTCTTTATTGTAGACATTTGAAATCTGAACTGTTCTGCTTTCTGGCAGGTTAGCCTTCTGCCATTTTATGGCTGTTTAAATATCAAATGATGGCACGTGTTTATGCTGCTGTGTGTGCTGAGAAAAAGGATATTTTACATACTTTGGTGCACTGCAATTCATCTTGGCTGTCCATAAAACTTGATGAGCTTCATAATATAGTCAATAAATATAGACTGATAACTGCATTTAAAAAAACAACAACAAGCTTTTAAAATGTACTTCCTTTATTCTTCCAATTTACATAACAAAGTTGATGCAGAGCAGATGGCTGTGTTTAAAATAAATTTAACTTTATTGGGTCCAAAGTGACCCATTGTTACCCTGTGATTCCCAACCTCAGTTTGACCTTTTTAAAATATTTACATATAAGTCACACAAATCGAATATCAAATAAATCACATTTCTTGGATCCAGTATGAGTTTGACTTGCAGCACTGCTGATTTACTCGAATTCAAGCTGTCTGAAACAAGCAGGACGACCTACAAACACTTTAGGGCCAGGTGCTTTCATACCAAACACTTCTGTTAGAAAGGACTGAAGTGCCAAATTCAAAGTAAGATGAGAAAAGTACAAAGTTTCCTTCATTGGTTTCAGTGTCCTGTCTTGCCCTAATGCCTTTTAGATGCCCTGGAGATGTATAGCAGATGCCTGCCTGCTCCTCTTTGAAACCTGTCAATGTGCTTAATTTGTGATAAATTAATCAATTGAAAAGTGCAGCGCAGGTACAGAGACTCTGAATTGGGTTTTACCCCCATCATCACATGTTGAGCGGCTCAGTTAGCTGAGGTCACTTCATTTAACCTGGATAATCCAATCCAAATCCTCCCAGTAGAAAATATTCTCGGTTTCCTGGCAGTGCTGGTCACATAAGCCTGTTTCCTCAACAAGATTATCACACACTGCCTCTTGCTCGCCTGCTTTCTTCTCTTCTGCTGGCTCTCACTTCCTCTCTGTCGTGCTTGCTGTGCCTCCACCGCTGTCACGATGGTTTTTCTCTTTTATTTTTTTCCTCCTTCAAGGCAAACACTCTTTCTATCCATTCATTGAGTTTCTCACATGGATAAACTTGCATGCATGCACACGCAGGCAAAGCAAAAAGCAAAAGGAGAGGATCAAAGCAGGAGAGGGAAACAGTTTAGACAAATTCTGAGCAATACCGATGGTATCAGCTCTTATCTGGTAAATGAAAGCGAGCAAACTCTGTGTGATAAGCGTGTCAAGACGCCATCACGCCAGACTGTTGTGAGGTCTTTTCCCTTGGTACGGGAGTGGAAATTTGTCCCATGCTCTGTTCTCTGTAGATTATGCCAAGTTTAAGATGTTTAAGTGTGTGATTTATCTCTTTATGAGCATGGCAAGCAGCAACGTCTCAGTGCTTTAGAAACTTTTATTTCTTTCATGTTTCCTTTTTGTCCTTGGAAGTGAAGAAATGGAAAAGTGACTGAACATGGAGTCCTCAGTTAGGAAATAAGGAGGGATGAACAAAAAATGAGCATGGATCACCCAACATAAGAACCTCATCTACAGGGAGGTTTTAAGAAACCAAAGCAGGGATGGGCGAATAGAAACCTCTATTTCTTTTCCATTCATCTGCTTTAAAATTCAAGCTAGAGAATGGCAGGTTTAAGAGTGAAAAATGCCAATCACAGTTTAGTGGATAATCTTCCATCAATGGACTGAACCAAGGTGAGATGGACATAGACTGTTAAAATGTTGTGACTTTTTGCCTCCTCGTTTTCCCTCCTTCACCTCCCTCTGTGCTCTCTCCCTGCAGATTATTCCTGTGTGTTTTCCTCCATAATTACACTTGAGAGAAGCACAGAGAAACCTATATTAGATGTTCTGATTTGCTGCTGCCTATGGTTTTCCCCCAGTATGCCAGCTGCTCCATTAATTAGTATTGGGTTGTTTATGGGAAGGCTGTCGTGGCCTAGATAACGATGCCAAAGTCACTTTTAATTAATGACCATTAAACATTTATGGAACCTTAATTACACAGTGACAGTTAAGCCTATTAATATTGATCTGAACATTAATTATTCTGACTTATCATAGCACTTGTCTGTGCTACGATCCTCTAATTATTTTTTGCTTGATATTTTATTTTTGGCTATTAAGTGATTTTTTTTTCTCCAATTGCATTTTATAAGTGTGGCTTCAGTGAGGGCGTTTAGTAAATTATGAACATGTGTAACAACAGCGTCTTAGTTGCGGATCTGACTGATGTATTCTGGGCATTGTAGGTATATGGGTCAATGACGTATAAGGATTTTCAACAACTCAATTTTAAATAATAAAAACAAGCATATCTAATGCAGTAGTTCAAACATTCAGAATGTTGTGTACCTGACAATTCATATTACAATTTGAAAGTGATTTTAGTGGGGGTTTTTCAAGATTAATTGGCACTGGCCTGAAAAAAAAGTCATTTGGTGCGACCATGATTCATCTTGAAATATCTTATATAAATAAAAGACCATCATTTACAAAGATTTAAAAAAAAATGCAAATACTTTGTTTCCAAACACTTTATATTACTGAAAACTTGTAAAAAAAGATGTGAAGCATGTTAACTAAATTAATTTATTTCAAGATGAATCGTGGTCGCACCACATGACTCTTTTTAAAGGCCAGTGCCAATTAATCTTGAAAAACCCACTAAAATCACTTAATTTCAAATGTATAATATGGAGCTTCAGGTACACAACATTCTGAATGTTTGAACTACTGCATTAGATATGCTTGTTTTTATTATTCTACAATTGAGTTGTTCTAAATCCTTATACGTCATTGACTCATATAATATTTTGGGATCATTGCAAGAAAGACTTCCCACAGAAAGACATAATGATCTTTCCATTTAAAATTCCCTTTGTTTGTCTAATCCTGATAACATCCCTAACACCAGAAAGTAGTATTTTCTTCAGTAGAACCCAAATGGCTGCTAAAAGGTTGCCTGAACAGTGCATTAGGTCAATTTGAATACTTTTCACATGTTGCATAAGCAGGCTGTAAAAAGACTTTTTGTAAGATACACAAGTTTTTTTCCCTTTATGAGAAGCTGGAAAATAATGACACTAGGGGTGTCTCAATGTATCGGTATTGACGATAACCGTGAAATATTGATATCATGTTTATAATACATGTATTATACTCGTCCTGCTTGATGCAGACAGCTTGAATATTTTTTTCAAATTTCCTCTAGATAAGGTAAGATAATATCATTATCTTGAACTCTTTTGGTCGCAATAATTGTGTAGTAAAAATCTGATTTTGTGACAGCTCTTAATGACACCAAAGAAGAAGTCAAGGAAATTCAATGTACTTTACAACAAAAGGCTTGAAATAATAATGTACACATAGAAAAAGTAATTAAAACAAATACAAAATACAAGGGAAATAGTAATAAAGCCACCCATCTGTAAAACCAAACACAGCATCAGTGATCTTGTATGGAGCCATATATTCATACACAAAGCATTACTGTACCGATTTACACACATACTATATGTAAAATTGCCAGAACATTTTCAGAATAAAGTGCATGTGTGAAGGGGGCTTCAGTGTAATCTGTGAAAGTTGGCGGCTGAAAAGTCTTCTCCCAGACGTTCAGGATTTAAAAAATCTTCTTGTGCGTTTCTGGTTGAAGAGATCACTGGAGGCCGTGAAAGAACCTGTTCTTATGAAAGTTGGCTCAGTGGCTGAAAGCACTGCGTTTCCAAGGTGGACTCGTAATGTTACTCTATCCACCTCCCTCTCACACCTCTAACATGTTCAAATCTGAATGTTGAGTTAGAAGATTTAAATGTTAGTTTTAGGTCAACTGCTTCAGAGTTGTGCAGGATCCAGAGGTCTCAGATGGCGAGGGAGAGACATGAGGGGAGGGAGACGGAGCATCTGGCCGGCATATGAGATTGAAGGGAATCCCAGGAAACTTGGTGACCCACTTCTTCCTGGTTTTCCCCCTTTAATGTAGCGTTTGGACATCAAAGGAGTCGAGACACATGGCTGCCATCTTGTAATGGATCTCACGTGAGATCTGAGAAACTAGAGATGGATGAACGGACATCTATGCGTTCCAGCTATGCCTCTCTGTAATTTTACATACTGTATATTACTGTGTTTTCTTTACCTTGTTTCACATCTCCTCTTTATTCTTGCTTGTGTTTTTTAACTTCCTTGCCCTTTTATCCTAAACTTTTTATGATGTTCTTTCATCCACTTATCCAGCCATGCTGTCGTCTGAATTTACT
Organism: Scomber scombrus; assembly: GCF_963691925.1. Lineage (NCBI taxonomy): Eukaryota > Metazoa > Chordata > Actinopteri > Scombriformes > Scombridae > Scomber > Scomber scombrus. Next base: position 16,978,829 of record NC_084973.1, read on the forward strand.
CCCATAATAAGACATGTCTCCATGTCTTTTCATTCCCGCTTTCAAACTTTTTTGCTCTCCTATCCTCTTCCCAAATAAAATAAAAGTAACAAAATGTCATTTCCCCCCCTCATCATCATTCCTGTCTTGACATTATTAGTATAAGAAGGCCTGACCTTTTCATTTATGTATGTGCGTGTGTAGATTTCCATATTTATTTAAAATGTATGCATATGTCTATATAGGGAAGCTTAAGCAGGCCTTAATTTCACTTATTTTCGTAGTTCCTGCTCAGTGTTTGTACTCAGTCCCAAGTGTCTTATTATATGAATGTCTGTGTGTGTGTGTTTTTTTATGCTAGTCCTCTTCTGTCTTGGAGAGATGTTCAGCATATCATTGTAAAGACCTCCAGAGCCGGACATCTCAGCGCACCTGACTGGAAGACCAATGCTGCTGGTTACAATGGTACAAGCATCTAACCACAGACAGACACATACACAGACTTTACATTTGTATAGAGATGGTGTTTGTCTGCTAGATATGTTAACCTTAAGAAATACGATTAAGTTATATAGTAAAACGTTATAATAATAATTATTATCTAGTAATAATCAGTAAAAAGTTGTATTGTGATGAACATTATTCAACTGTTATTCACCCCTTTCTACATTTCTCTTACCTAATTATATCTAAATTTTCTGACCAATTACTTTTGTTTGATATATTGAGGGACTTTGATTCACTACTATTATCAATGTTGCAATATACCATCATCTTAATAATACACATATGATAATTTTGTTTTTAATAATAATAATAATAATAATAAGGATCCAGCGCCTTAAATAATTTCCGTGTCTTTCCGTTCTCGCTTTGTCTCTTAGCTTTCTTATAGTTCTGGTTACAGACTCTCTGTTCACCTCCCTACACTCGTATTTTGAGTGTCATTCATTTGCCAGAAAAGATCACAATACGCAATAAATATACAAAGTTGAAGATGATTTGCCTGATAGCAATTTGTTTTTCAAAATTTCCCTATATATCGTGATAATATTGTTATCATGAATTCTTTTGGGCATGATAATTATCATTGTGAGAAAATCTGATATTGTGACAATATATAAATCTTCTTACCATCCATTGACAACAACAGGATACAGGATAGAGATAACTTATGTCATTTGTAGTAAAACTGTTATAAGCAACAATAAAAGAAAAGCTGAATCTTTGTGTTTAACAGCTTAGTATCAGTTTGAATTCATGACTATTTTGTAGATGATGATGTGGTTAGTTTCAGCAGATATTCTTGCCACACAGTCACATTTACAAGTCATGGTGGGATATATTGCAATATTTGAAATAAAAATACAAAACAGCCACAGAAAATATGTGCATGCATATTTTGACTCCTGAATTTGTTTTCTCCAATCAAAAGATGGCTGGAATTTTTTGCCTCCTGCTTAACTACTGAGCAGCCAGCTGTCATCTGTCAGGATCCATGTGGTGGTTGCTGTTTCACGTTTCACAACTTTGTTAATGTGTGCCTAAGTGTGTATGCATACCTGCGTGTGTGTGTGAGTGTGAGAGAGTGTGAGTGTGAGTGCGAGTGCAAGAGAGAAACCAAGAGAGTGAGAACTAAGGGTCAGCCAGGCTGCAGGCCCAATGTGCCTGGTGTTTTTTCAAAGAGGAACTAAAGAGAAACAGAACAGGGAAGGGGGGGGGGGGAGGAATTCATATTTGATTAGCTGTACCCATAAGTTGAGTGGTTTCCAAACTTTCTTTTTCATTATTCGACAACTACCTCACACATCGTCAGTAGTTTCATCCGTCTATTTTACAGTACAGGATGTGTTTTTTTGTTTTTTTTAAACAGGCAGTAGCTTTTCATTTAGTCTACATAGCAGTCTCCACTAGCAGCTAAAAACTGTGCATTACTAATGGACTTATAAAGATGGTTATAAAGATGCAGAAATGATCTAAAATCACTTAATTTCACTCCCTCTTTTCTTCAGTTAAATAATTACAAGATAGGAAAAGCACACAAAATCATACTCATGAGCTTAAACTATAAACAATCTTGTTCTGATAAGTCATCATTGCTATGAGAATGAGAACTGGAGTGGTCTGATCAGCTGTGTGTGTATCCTGCAGTCAGCCACCTTTATGGCTTTGGCCTGATGGATGCTGAGGCGATGGTGAAGGAGGCAGAGCGATGGAGGCAAGTCCCTGCTCAGCACGTCTGTGTGGAGAGCGCAGACCGACAGATCAGGTAGAACACACACACACACACACGCACACACACACACACACACACACGCACACACACACACACACACACACACACACACACGCACACACACACACACACACACACACACACACACAGACACACACACACACAAATAATGTGATTTTCCAGTGACCAGACCATTTGTTTAGCCCACTAAAGACTTGAAAATACATTACATTCACTTAAAAAAATCATTTAAACCACCAGTCTGTTTTACTATTTCAGAAAAAATGTCATAGCCAAAATTATGTTGACGCTCAAACAACACACATATATGTGATTTTGGAGCATATAATTCGAAATCCAAGGACATTGATCTGCTGCTATAGTAGCCTCTTCCCTTCAGGGAAAAGATTTTGGGAACTGACTGTAGGGATTTACTCCAATTCAGGCGTAAGAGTATTAATGAGGTGGGGGCTCTGATGCTGGGTGATCAGTCGGCGTTCTAATTCATCCCAAAGGTGTTGGATGCAGTTGAACTTGCCAAACTCAGAAAATCTTTTCTTTATTGTCCTCACTTTGTGCACAGTGACATGAAATGTTGAAATGGTTGGAATTTGTCTAAAGTGGTAAATATTGTGTACTGTTATATGAAGATTAACTGGAAATAAGGGCCTAACCCAAACCAGAAGTGTGTGGGATTATAATGACTTGTTTAGAGCAGGTGCCGGTCTGATGTATGCCTGTTACACGCTGGGGGCTGTGATGAGAAGCACTGACATGGATGCAAAATATGCCGTTCAACTGTTTACTGAAGTTGAGCTTATGATTATGGTTTTTCTCTCATGCACGCATACCATGACTCAACTCAGAACGAGGCTGCTACAGTGTGCCGGCAGCACAGTTCAGGACCCATATAGGACCCAACAGCGCTGTAGGCTGCCCTAACTATGCCTGATTGGGAATTTGGTACAGGGATGTCCAAAAAGTTTTGGCAGGATAATTGTTGTTGTTTTAAAGCTTCAAAAGCACTTGGTTAACTCACAATACTTCTAAAAATCTACTGCTTTGCCACAATAATGGATGGACACTCATTAGTTCAACGGGTATATTCATTGTGTTGGACTCTGATGTGATAGATATAAAGAAATTCACATACTATGCAAGCTTAAAGTGAAATTCCATGTGAGTGAGTCAACTTTGAGACCCGCATATGTGACAACAAAATACGGTCGTGTTGTGTTACAGGCTGGTTGGTTTTTGTGTGCCTCTCTTACAACCACTGCCCCCTCTCTCTGTCTCAGTTTCTTCTCATTTTTTCTCAAATTTTTTTCTTTCCCTGGTGTTTTATGCATCGGCATGTGAGAGTGCAGTTGTGCAAGCTGTACCTTGATAGGGGCCAAGCATTAGTTCTGGCAGGGTGGTTCTCACATAAGACCTTTACTACACACACACACAGACGCACACACACACACACACACACACACACACACACACACACACACACACACACACACACACACACACACACACACACACACACACACACACACACACACATAAAGAGAAACAGCGCCAGGGCTTCACAGCTTGTTATTCTTGATGCAGCTGGAAGCCTGAGCACTGTTCTGTGTTAGGGTGGCTGGCTGAACTTGGGCCCTGGACTGGTTTGCTTTCAGTCGAAGGATCGGTGGCCAGTGACTGCAGCATTATCAGTGTCATTCTGTCTGTTCTGCTCCAGTGCACAAGTCAGTCCATATGAGGCTTATGTAAAGCCCAGCTTGTTTCAGAGGCAGCCGTGCTTTGGCCTCTGTACTCATGCATTATGTGCTGGCTTATGGAGAAATTCTGACTGTTGTTGAAATACAAAACCCAGTCATGTTCGCTCCTTTTTCAAAGTGTAGTGTATTTATGAGTAGCCTTAGAGACACAAAAAATGGTCAGTCACACATTTGTACAGTTCCTGGAAGCTTAAGCCTTGTTCATAAAGAGATGTACCCTTCCAAATGACAGGCTTTCAAAGAAGTAAAATTGGAAATCACCAGGAAACAAAAAACTGTTTTGTTTTGTTTCATGTGTGACACAGTTCAACAAAACAGTTTTTTAAATTGCCCCAAAAAGTCTGAAACATTTTTTTCCCCCAGATTAACCACTTTGTTGAGTATAGATTTATTTTTCTGTGCCAACTTGCGTCATCGAAGTGCATGTGACTGTAAGACGAGAAGAGAAAATCAGGCGAAAGAAGAATGTTTGTGTAAAGGTATTTTGGAAGCAGACCTATGTTTGTCTCTTTTCCTTTCTTGGTATACACACATGTGTATACTTAATGTGTGTGTGTGTTCGTGTAACTTACTACATAAGTACTGCCGTCACCTCAGTGCTGTGTTCCCACACACCCTTTGGCTGGCCCCTCTGACTGCGTTTGGTAATGTCTGTCTGCAATCGCTCGCCTCACTCCACTTGGAGCATGCACCAGAAGAACTGCCTGATCTGTGTGCAATCAGGCTGGTGGTAATCAGCTGTGCATCTGCTCTGCTTGGTCCCATGCGTATGGTTCAGTTATCTGTGTTATGTCATTGTGAAGCCAAAGCTGTGATATTAGCCCTAGACTCCCCAGCCATTACTGCTGTCCACTCTCCAAACGGTCATCGACTACTTACAAAACAGACAACCAGGGTTGTCTGTCTGTTATTAATTCGTTGAAGTCTGAGTCAGTTCATACAGTTTTCTTATATTGACTATCTATCCCCCAAGTATCAGCTCGGTCAGCCTTCCATTATGTAAATGACCAGAGATCGGGTTGATGGACAATTGAAAAGAAATGGTTATGGATTGTTTACCTGTCGGCATTCTGGAAAAGTAATTTATAACATGCCACTTTGAATAATAAACCACTTCTACTCCTTTGATACTAATTTGCTGATCTGATTGATGTGAGATAGGGTATTTATACACTGTTGTCATCAATTTGAACTACATTTCCCAATGGAAATCATTACAGTTTCATCTTGAGGGCCAATTTTGGCCTTCCATAAACAAACTGGTAATCAATCAGTAATCAGTGGACTGACCAGCACAGTCAACACAATTACTTCCTTATAATTTCAAATGGTCACATTCAGAATAAACTTCTGAGGAAAAAAATAGTGGAATAATAGTAAATAATAATAATAAAGTCACCACATTTATGACTGTGACTGAAATCTTCTACTAGTAGTACTGAATGGCAAAAGAGTAAAGTTTTAGGGCATTTTCACACTGAATCAGTTGATGAGTTGGTGAGCTTGGTGTGTTTTCCCCACGGTTCGGTTTCTTTTCATACAGAGAAAATCCAAGCGAGCCAAAATGCAGTACCACAAGCCACATGACAATACTTCACTCGTTGGTGAGATGTGTCTGGTGCAGAAGCAAGAACATAAACACAGGAAGAAGGTGTTGAAGGAGATCCACTGGCCAAATACAACGTATTGCACTATGTTGCGCTACTCCAGGTCTGACCTTGATTCATTCTTTGGCTAGTGGCTATCTGTTTGCTTCTCGGGATTTCACAGTGCAAAGCTCACCTGGTTATGGGAGCTGTTTCAATCAAACTTGCAGAGTGCACCTAGTAGATGGATTGGATTCAGGTTGGATCACTTTTCCACCTCAAATGAACCACTCCCGTGTTTGTTTGGGATCCGAGTGACACCATCTCCTCTAAAGGGTCTTGATGTGGTTATTTTTGTCTGCACCCAAGTGCGATTATTATCTTCACACCTGCCCAAACGAAACGCACCAAGGGGGAAAATGAACCGGAATTTAATTTAACCAGACTAAAAAATGCAGGCGTGAAAATACCTTTTTCATGCCTGCAATTTTTAGTCCAGTTAAAATGAGACCCTTAAGAAGAGGTGGTCTCAATCTGGTCCCAAATAAACTTGAAGGTTCGTTTGTGGTGGGAACATGATCTGACCTCAATCTGACCTGACTATTAGGTTCCCGTAGCCAGGTGAGCTTTGAATAGTGGGACGTGGATGAGCAAATTAAACAGTGGCTTATAACTAGCCAGATTTATGAATCAAGGTGGACCTCCTTCAGGACTTTCATCCTGTGTTTACGCCCTTGCTCCCGTCCCTGACACATCTGACCAATGAGTAAAGTTGAACATTTTCATGTGACTTGTGGTGCTGTAATTTGGTTTGCTTGGATTTTTCTCTGTATGACAAGAAACCAAACCAAGCGGAAAACACACCAAGTTCACCAGCCCATTGACTGATTTGGACCAGAGCAAACAAACTATAGGTGTAAAACATCCATAGTTGTCAAAAGAGCCACTCTGTTCCTGGTGACATGAGGAATGTGTTGTTCCAAGAAAATGCCTCATCTTTTGCACAACTAAATACAGTCTTAACCATAATTGCCTCGGGGTAATTTTCCTCTCAATGATAAACATCTGTGTTGTATCACTTATTCCCTAAAAATGTAATTGCTGTTGCCAATACAGGATCAAACAGCGAAGGTCACTGGCATTAGCTGTTTTTCAGCCCTCTATACAGCAAAAAAATGGATCATAGTAATCCTCTCATATGTTATTTCGCCAGAAATGTAATTAACCAGCTTTGTTTCAGTTTCCAGTGAATAAAACCGGCATGTTATCTATTCTGCAGTGAGTTAAAATATTGAGTCGGCTCAGCTTCTTCATGTGCAACTTATGACTCTTTTTCTGCCTTGTACTGGCAAGATGTTATTTCATTGTCCCCTACACTTGATTTGACTGTTTTTGGTATTGTATCACTATTCAAGTATATTGGATCATACCACAGACTTTATTCAAACAGTCGTTAGATGTTTATGTTGGCTGTTGGATCATCTTTCTGCTGCCGAGTGGTGCATAGCAGGCAGAACAAATAATGTTCTTTGTCTTTCTTATCGTGCTCATGCTGCTTAGTTTCTTTGGCAGTTTAAGGGCTTTGGAGGAAGTTAAATCAAAATATATGTGATTGCTTTTAAGGGGTAGTTGAGTATATAGAAACTTAATAGTGAGTGTTATGTCAGTCACTAACAGTATTTTTGGCAAGAGCTGAAAGCTGTCTGCATGTAGTGAGACACAGAGCCACAGTCCTCAACCTCACTCACAGAAAAAGCACATCCACTGGAGCATACCAGCTACAGATACATGACAGTTAACCAGCACACACAGTGACATTCAGCAGCTAAATCTTGTGCTGTAAAGATGATGGCTGTTCAGTTTCACCCAACAACTGAATTTACAAGTTTACTTTAAAGTTCATGTTCAAACTCTGCTGTAAGAAAAGATATATTTGAAAAACTCTTGAAACTAGCCAGACCCCACTCCAAGTATTTTAACCCGAATGGATTCTTTGGTTTGCTTATTTGTTGATTTTAATTGCAATATGTTTTTTTTCCTGAAACAAAATGTACTTCTTAAGTCAGCAAATCTGCTTGGTCAAAGCCACAATGTCCATAAATTCTTTTCCCCACTTTTTGTCTTTGGTCGTGCATGGAGTATGTTGACATCAGGTCAGACTTTGAATCTGCCTCAATGAATTGTTTGTTTCCATTTCTGGACCCTTAAAGGGATTGGTGTTGGGTAGTGGTTGCACCCCACCCCATCATTTCTGTCTTTTGATTGGTTCCCATCCTGTCTTCCAGAACTATCCGTCCAGAGCACGTGGTGCGATCGGTGTACAAGGCGACGGGGTGCACTGACAACCCCAACCACCATGTGATCTACCTGGAGCATGTGGTCGTACGTATTACAATCACACACCCTCGCCGTGGAGACCTGTCAATCAACCTCACCTCACCCTCAGGGACCAAGTCTCAGCTGCTTGCCAACAGGTAGAGAACAAGTTGTGACCACACTAAAATTAGAATAAATGAATACAACTCAGCTTCTTTGCAGTGTCATTAAACTGCTGTAAGGTACTTATGCCTGTGCATTATTTGTATTATTCTCTAAAAATGTAGATTCACTCTATGCTTGCTTTGTTAACAATAATATATTCTTTTCTTTTCTATTCTTGATGTGCAGGTTGTTTGATCACTCCATGGAGGGTTTTAAGAACTGGGAGTTTATGACCACCCACTGCTGGGGAGAGAAAGCAGCAGGCGACTGGGTCCTAGAGATCTACGACTCACCTTCTCAACTCCGCAGTCAGAAAGTACCTGGTATGAGTGCATTTCTTTAAAGACATTCAAATTTTAAAAACCAGTGCACATATCATTGCATTTTTAAAATTGAACTTGAAACTACAGTGTCAGTGGAAGAGACAGGACAGCGTTGTGACTGGACTCAGTGCACGACCAGCAGGGACACACATGTTGCTCTGGAGGCAGTTAACTTAAATTAATGGGTCTTTGAGCAGTTAACAACATAATAAAGTCTCAAAATGGGGAGTAGCAGTTTCTAAAAAGCTTGCCTATATCACTGCAATACCATGTAACTTGTGCCTAGTTTTCTCCTGGGGATCATTCAAAGTTTTCATGTAATATAATCTACTGATGGCAGCTGAAAATACCTGTTTTATAGTTGAATAGACTCTGAAGCTCCTGCTCTCTTGCATGTCTGCTGTTAAGTATGATCTGATCTGACAGCTCTGCATACAAATATACAACGCTGCTGTTTCCACAGGCAAGCTGAAGGAGTGGTCTCTGGTGCTGTACGGCACCTCTGTGCACCCGTACTCGCCCCTGCGCAGTGATAAGCCTCGCTCCACAGACATGCTGACGCCCACCGACGAGGAGTTCACAGAGGAGTACAACGGTAAGTGATAAATCCAGAGTGCTACACAGACAGGTTAGCCACAGTAGCAGCCATGATGTCCTGGTTTGTGCCATAAGTCTTTGGCAGCTGATATTTTTACTGACCTGTCACACATTAAAGTGCACTGCAGTGTGAGCTTGTAAGGGTGTTATTAAAGGGTGGATGAGGTTTCTGAACTATAAAACCTATTCTTATGGGCTTAACTCCTTTTCAATTTGTGTATCCAGGCCCATGTGACTCTGAATGCAATGAGAATGGCTGCGAAGGTCCTGGACCCCATCATTGCATCAACTGCCTCCACTACTTCCTCAAGTTCAAGAACAACACCAGGTCAGACTGCTTTTATAGCATCAATATTGATGTTCTTCTTGCCTTGTCTTTTCTGATCTTCAATGTATAACATTAAAAAATTACAATATGACCAAAATATGGTCTTTAATTAAATGGACTTCAAGACTTGCATTTGAAACTTTAGGAAATTATTTAGTTTTTTTGAATTTATAATCACAGATAAAAAAGGCTAATTCTTCACTGTCTTTTGCATATTTGAATTCGACTGAGCATATTGTCCGGATAACCTCACCTGTTAATTACGTCATGCCACCTTGTGTCGTTCCCCTTCCCCTTTTTATAGGGGGGATTGTTACAATAAAAAGAGAGATTCAGAGCCAAACAACTTTAACGTAAATTGCTAACATAAGAGATAAGAAATACAAAGATGAGTCATAGAAAAAAGTGTGTGAGTGAATTAATAAACTTTTTGCATTTATTTTATAAATTCTGCATGGAGATCTGGAGTGGTCACAGAGAGAAAAAAACATTTTATATTGAGGCCACGTTTTACTGCATTGAGTGTTCGAAATATTACTGCTCATGTAGGAGATAGCAATCAGTGTTGTTGAATGAGTTGTGTGTGTCTTTATCTATCTATCTATCTATCTATCTATCTATCTATCTATCTATCTATCTATCTATCTATCTATCTATCTATCTATCTATCTATCTATCTATCTATCTATCTATCTATCTATCTATCTATCTATCTATCTATCTATCTATCTATCTATCTATCTATCTATACACACTCTGGGGCTCTGTAATTTTCTACTTAGTGTAGCATATTTTTTAGGGGGTATAATTTAAGTGTAAGGGAATATGTTTTAAATTCCTTTCAGTCTCTCACTTCAGGGAACAGTCTAAAGGTGCTCAACATATATATGAAGATGCAAAAGTAGGTTGTTTTAGGACCAATTAGCTTCTTAATTTAAAAATTGCATCTGAGCTACAAAGCTACAGATAAAAGATGCGATTGATATGTGATTTCAACAACGTCTCATTGTTTTAGAAGAATTGAAGCTTTGAAGTCCACTGGGATTCCAGAAGCCAAATGAAGCGAGGGATAAATGTGAGCTGAGAGGGTGTCAATTAGAAATAATAATGAATAACTGGATTTAATCATCACAAGGCAATATTTTGATCTTGTTTACACGCATAGAAGAAATATTTGTGGAATACCAACCAGGATTTTAGTGAATTAATTTAATAAGTATACAAGCAGAAATTTGTGACATTTGACTCATGAATTAAAAAAAGAAAAAAAAAGAATTGTGACCAAGTACTTTAACCAAGTGGGCAGACTTGTGTATTTCAAACGAAGCCTTTTAAAATAGATAAAAACTTCATCTTCAGTCATTTAAATCTGGTGATGGATGAATCTTTGCAGATTAGGAACATCCAGTCAAAGTGAAGATTGGGAATCTTTTAGAGGCTTTTTAACTGTAATCTTAAAAATCCATCATCTCAGTAATGAACTTTGTCTCATAATGTTATATTATAAGAAACAATACATGAGTGCTGTCCACTAAGATGGTACAGTATGTTTCCTACAAAAAGAGCCTTGTTGCTGTTCTCAGTTTTTCTTTTTATTGTCACATCATATAATTTCTTGCTTGTTACAATTTTCTGACCCTGATTTATTTAGAGTGAAAGATTTTTTTTAATTTTTAGAAAAATCACATTGTTGATATGCAATTCTACAAATTTGCCACAATTTAAAGTCACAGGTCACCACTCATTGTTTGGTGAGCTTTACATGAATAAGATTGCCGGTGTGTCTCAGTCTGTTTGTGTGAGACTGTGAATTAGTGCATGTGTGTACATTGGTGTGTGCCCTTAGGAGCCCATTAGGATCAAAGTCTGTTGTAATTGCCTTTGTGTCGGCAGGTCTCTGCACTAATAAAAGGCAAACCAATGCAGGTGCATGAGAATGTGCAAGCTTAGGCTCTGCCTTATCATTAGCCCACTTTAGAGGTGCGTTGCCCTTTTCTGCCACCACAGGGAGCAATTGATGAATGAAGATTGAAGGGAGTGGTGGGAGGAAGGACGAAGGGTGGTGGTGGTGTTTAATGTTTAGATAATTACATCCCTACATATGTGTTTGATGGTCTAGACTCACCAAAAGGCATGTGGAGCTTTGTACGCTGTTTGCATTTCTGTGTGTGCAAAGGTGTGTGCATTGCATACAAGGCTGTAGAAACTCAGGTTATAAGACCAATAAGTACATAAATAACTTTAAAACTTTCTAACTCAGAAAATATCTATAAAATGTTCTTATTAATTGATCATTCTTTAATTTGTAATTAATTCACTGTCTGTGTCCCGGAGTTTCTCTACATTATGTTCTATTATTTAGGATTTTTGTACTTAACCAGGAGTAAATTCAGGTGGTACAAATTAATTAATTGCAGTATTTATTGATTCATGTCACCTATTAATTTTGCTTGGCCTCAAAAATGTCAGATTTAGGGACATTGAATTAAAAAGAAAAAAAAGTATCCACCTTCTAAAAACTACACTTTAGGTCTCTGTATTCCCAGTAGCAAATATTTAGAGAATGATCTCTGTGTCCTTCGTGATTGTATAAGATCATAATGTTCACAAGCAACAAAAATACGTCTGTAAAGTTACAAAATTTTAATTCATGCCAGTGTGCTTTATTGGCTTTATTGGAAAGGTAACTGACATTTTGTTGGGCTCACTTTTGTTTTCACCTCCTAACAATAGTGAGTTTGATAAAGTGGCTAAATTCAAGTTTGCTTACATCAATAGTCTGGCTGCTTGTGTTTCTTGCTCTTGTGAAGCAACATTTCTGCACCTAATATGTGTGTATATATATATGTATAATATAATATAATATAATATAATATAAATTGCTTCAACCACAGTTTCATGTCTATATGCCTTTAAGGACTCAGTCACAGACATCTGCTGGCATTGACATTGTGGTCAGGAAAAGGCTGTTTAAAATATTTCTCAGTGTCCTTGATGTAGGCATTACATTATAGTCATTTTGTAATTTTTATTGTTTAAATAATAACTTCAGCATAGCAGAGAAATGGTGCTGAAGCTGGAGGACGAACACATGGCAGTGTGTACGTGCACACATGGATTATGTGTTTCACACGTGCCATATGTGTTTCTTGGCAGAAAACTCCATAGTGTGTGAAGAAGGCTTAAGGAGTGTGTACACGAGTGTGTGTGTTTTGTGCTCTTGAGGATTTCAGAGATCTTTTTCACCTTAGGAAGAGAGCCTCCGGGTGAAATGAGGGGGTGACGGAGGGCTGTGAAGTTATCCAACAGATGTTACACCTGTTCACCATATAGCACCCGCACGCACACAGTCACTCCCTCTACTTCTGTGTCTGTTTGTCCCAACTCACTATGTGCCACCGGTACATGAAGTTTAAACAGTGGGAAATTGAATGAAAAAGTGTTTCTGCTTTAGTCCTATAGAATTATTTTTTACATGAGTTTATATTTATGATTACACACAAAAACCGAGTTTGATGTGCTTAACAGTCAAAAGAGCCATGTTTTTACATTTTTAGCCTGTTAACATTATATCGAACTGTGTGATGAAGGCCCTTAATCATGGAGCAATGATGTTGATTTGGCTATTTAATATCATGTTGTTCAAGTAGACTGGCATCAAAGTAAACTACAATAAGAGTATGTCTATGAGGGGAACAAATCATCTCTTGTCTTAATGATTTGCTTTTGCTTTCTGTGATGCTTTTGTCTCCTATCACCCCCGCATCTCCCATTCCCTGTTTAGGATGTGTGTGTCCGAGTGCCCTAGTGGCTTTTTCCGTGATGACAGGAAACGTTGCAAGAAGTGCTCCTCGTTGTGTGAGACCTGCGTCGGTAGCCGTAGCGACCAGTGCACCACATGCAGGGCTGGCTTCCACCTCAGCGAGGGCTCCAACACATGTGTCGCCACCTGCGTCGACAGCTTCTACCTCGACCAAGGTACATTTCCCTGCTGGCCAATCTGCCTCTACAAAGTACAAACTCATAACAGTCAACAACGTCTTTCTAAAATCTTGGGGTTTTTCCTTTTCATTTCATTTCTTGGTCTTAACCCATAAGCATTTTAGATTCATGAACAAACATTTAAACTAAACTGAACTGGGCAGTTCTGGGGATGCAGCAACAACATGCCACCAGCAGCACAAAGTCTATCAGTGGCTCAGCCGTGATTGATATGTGCTCACTCAGGCTCATTTATTTGTTTTGGCAAGTCAACTGTTACTTTGCTGCGTATTTATCAAATGCTTAAGGTGTGATGTCCCCAAGATTAGAAAATGATGAAATCTATTGTTTCCCTCTTATGGGGAAGGTATTCCATAAATAAAACATCATCCATATTGCAAACAAACTGACATTTTTTGGAAATTCTGTCTAATAACTGCATCACAAAAAATATTAGATGATCATAACTGTATTCATTCTCGGAATGATGCTGTTGTATCCCTGATTTAACGTCTTGCCACTCGTCTATTTTAATTAACTTGAAGAACCAAAAAGAACTGAACCGTCTGTGTTTCTTAGCTGATTGTTTTTTTTAACCATCAGACTAAAATGGGAAAATCATGAAATAAAACAGATTTGCTGAAGGATTCTTTGAGTTATGTTTAGGAGAAGTCAACTTGGGTTTATAATAAACAGCGGCGTTAACATACAGTATTTACTGTCTGTATATACTTACTCGTTTGCCTCAAAGATGTGTGCCAGCCTGGATGAAAGTAAAGCAGGAATGAGAGACTGAAACTATGTATATCTTATAATTATGTCTATATATAGGAGCACAGCCAAGATAGTGTAAGTCTTGGCAGCTCTGAGAGTCTTTGGCAGCAGATCTGATGTGATCTGATCCAAATTCAATCGTAACATTTCAGCAGGCCAAGATGTAGTGGATATTTTTTTCCTTTGAGATGTTGGCACTGCGGCATATTGTGTTGTGGTAAATGAGCTATCTAGAGTTTATTTTCTCTTTGTTAGACATGACAGCAAGCCAAGGTGAATTCAACTGATGGACTTAACTTTATGGCAGAGTTTCTGCCAATCACACAGATTCATAAAAGACTATGTGACTAGGGTTGCAACTAATGATTATTTCCATTATTGATTGTTCTTGTTTATTTTTTATTAACTGTTTAATTGTTTAGTCTATAACATTTCAGAAAATAGTATAAAAAGGCCCATTACATTTCACCCGAGCCCAATAAGACATCTTCATATTGCTTATTTTCTCTGACCAATAGTTTAAAATCCAGATATATTTAACATAAAAAAAATGTTGATTCGTTTGCTCCTGTTTGACTAATTGGTTAATCAATTAATCATTTCAGCACAAATGTTGATTTGCAATTGCAATTGAAATGAGAAGATAAAATTGCAGGAAAAACTTAAAGTGCATTTTCCTCCCATGGAAATCTGCTTGTGACCTGTCCATATCCTGCATCCACTCTTTAATGTTTTTCAGATTCCTGAAAATCTAACCACGCTTACTCCCAGTCTCCTCCTCTCTGCTCTGACCATATGACTTTCCAAAGAAAACCATAAAGGTTGTGTCATACATAAGCAATGTTTTTTTTATTCTGAAGCAATTTTGATGAATAGTTGTAGTCTAATCTTTGGTTCCCCAAGAACAATAAAACATTTTATTCACATATCTTTACGGCAATCCATGTCGCTGCTGAAGGCACAAGTGTCCATGTGCATTGTGTCAAAGCGTGGCATTGCGTTTAGTCTGCCTTTTGAAATATTCATCTACATTCCTATCCTCCCTCACCAACACTACAATCTTCTCTTTCATTCCTGCCGCTTTAGCCTTCTGACATTTCTGTTCTTCCCTCCCTCTTATCTCTCTCTCCCTTACCATCTCTTCCTCCCTTTGTCCTCCTGTCTTCCTCCTTTTGTCCTCCCGTTTTGTTTATCAGCCCCTTCTTTTACTTACTCTATACTCTCCTTCTCACTGGTCGTCCTCATTCTACCCTATTCTCCTCCTTTTTTTCCACCACTGTCTTCCACCTCTGCTCCCTTTCTTCATTTCAAATGCAACCAGACTTCTGTTTCCTATTAGCCACTGTGTATGACTGTATGGCTTGCCCTGTGTTTTTCAGATTCCAACATTTGCAGGAGATGTCCAGAGAACTGTAAGAAGTGCACCACCTCCAATATCTGCACAGAATGTAAACCTGGAATGAGGTAAACTGGTAGTTGTGCTCACCAATGTTTAACAAGAGCTGCTAATTAGTTTCAGAGCATCATTGTTTTCAGTGTCATCGCCACAGTCTTTCTCTGTCTGTTGCTAACTTGTGATTATGAACTTTATAACTTTCAGTGTTTTCAATTTTTACCACAGCAACAGTGTAATTAGAATAAATAGCAGAATGACATCATTCTGCATTTTCTCTTAATGGCCACAGACAGTGTGAAGGATTTGCCTGAGAACTATTTTGCATGGAAGTTGCATTGAAGCCCTTTTTCAAGCATTTAAATGCTAAAGGCATCACTTTACACAATTAAATGTCGTTGTGTATGTACAAACGAGTGCAACACTATGAATGCCTTTTAGGGAAGGCTGTCAAAGTTGAAAGTGTGCTCATCTCACCCCTCTGTAACACGTACCAACATTTGTTTCGTGCATACCCTGTCTTAATGTTTCCCATGTTCCTCTAAATTTATGCTTCTACCATTACATCAAATGGGAATTTCAAGATGTATTTCGCATCATTTCAACCTGAGATCATTTGTGTCTTGGAAGCCTTGACATCTTAGCTAAAATTTCAAAATTAAAGTCAGTAGATCTGACCTTTGCTAATCTTCACAACATGGCTTTGTAATCATAAATCCAGCAGGTTGAGTTTGGTTCAGTTATAACTTATCTAAATGTATAATTCAATTTGCCAACAAAAGCACCTGAGTTACTTACACTTATTTTACAATTTACAGTACATGTTTTCATTTGGCAGACACTTGTATCCAAAGCGACTTACAAGCGAGGCGAGACATTCAAGCGTTAGAAGACAGTGACTCAAACAAGCCATGTTACAAATTCTCAAGTAGCTGACCAGGTACAGGTGCAATGAAAATGCTGACAGAAGGTTATTGTTTTTTAATTATAGTAAGCAACAACTATTTTAATAATGTGCTCATGTGCTTGAAAGAGACAAACATTTAATTTACTCCTGCCATCAGACCTGCCAATATTATCTACCAGTGCAGTCAGTCCTCTGTCATACTAGTACAGAAATAGCTCAGGTTTTTTCTTTTTGCATCAGTAAGGCTTGAATGTCAGTGTT
Organism: Scomber scombrus; assembly: GCF_963691925.1. Taxonomy (NCBI): domain Eukaryota; kingdom Metazoa; phylum Chordata; class Actinopteri; order Scombriformes; family Scombridae; genus Scomber; species Scomber scombrus. The sequence goes on from NC_084973.1 coordinate 16,995,450, forward strand.
TTGGTTTTAGGGTTCACCCACTGTCACGCTGCAGGAATACAGTATTGCTATTTTAGAGAAGCACATTGTGTTGCACTGTGGTTTTTGGTTTGCAGCGTGATCCAGTGAACCAGGGCTTCCCAACTGTTTTCCACTGGGGACTCTTTGAGTAAACTGAGTTCACCCTGTGACCTAGGCTTATTAAAACCCACATATACTCGTGTCATGCGGAGACCCACAAGAAGTGGAGCTGTTGCCCATATTGGGTTGTGATCCTTACTTTAAAGAATCTTTAATCAAACTGTTTTGTTAACCATGCAAACATGTTCCAGTTCATTTTCTGGCCATTCCGCAGTAGCCTCTTCAGACTACCCCAACTACACTTGACCTGACATAGTATTGGGTGTTTCAAAGCGCTGGAATTCCCAATAGGTCACAAAGGAAACACTTGTGAAGCTTTTAAAACATATTGTGGTTTTGAACCCAACTTTAAGTGTTCAGTGTAGTCAGAGGTGGAGGTGGGGACACTTGTAAGCCATAATTTCCTCTAAACACCAGCGAGACCAGAGTAAGACACACACACAGACACACACACACACACACACACACACACACACACACACACACACACACACACACACACACACACACACACACACACACACACACACACACACACACACACACACACACTCTCTCGGTCTCTCTCTCTCTGTCTCTCTCTCTCTCTCTCTCTCTCTCTCTCTCTCTCTCTCTCTCTCTCTCTCTCTCTTTCTCTCTCTCTCTCTCATTCAGTTCACTGTTCATGGTTGGTTAGGAGCTGAGGAGGAAGAGAGGACCAGGCGAGATCGTTTCTGGGAAACGTTAGCTAACACAGACCAGCTGTTTTTCAGCTCAGCCCAGCAAGCTCACCAACCTGTCCTCACTGCGACTTCACAGAACTGACTTTATAACCTCCAAACCTACTTCCTGACTGACCTCTACCCCTTACTTCTCACTTCCTACATCAGTTGTATATATTGGTCAAAACTGCAAATTCACTTTGATTGTCTTTTATATTAAACTGGAAAACGGTCGCATTCCTGTGAATGTAATTGTTAAAATGACCTAAAGGCCAGTTGCTGTTGTTACACCCACACAGGAAACCAAATCGCCAGTGTTGACGTTAATGTTTTTTTCTTCCTCTTCCCACATCTTTGCCCAGAAAAAAGCCCAACTTTTCTTTAACTCACCTGTGTTGCTCCCTGTATGTGTTTTTTGTTGCTAATTTAATGAAATCATAACAGCTTTTTGCTTAAATATGTTTTCTGATATTTACACCAAAGTCATCAATGTGTATTTGTTTCTGTTTTCTTTCCAGTCTTCAAGGAAACAAGTGTCAGATGACCTGTGACCCAGGGACTTATTACAACGGCCACAGAAGGACTTGTGAGCCCTGCCATCGGGCCTGTGCCACCTGCGCAGGTAGGAAGTCATAAGACATTTAACAATGAAATTACACTGTAAGAATTATATTTGCTGTGCAGGTCAGTGTAGACTCTCTCTGTCCGATTTGCAATTCTTCACAACATCCCTGGTGTGTTTTTTAGGTACAGGTATAGAGGCATGCACTAAGTGTGCGGACGGCTACTTACTGGAGGACTGGCGGTGCGTGTTAACATGCAGCACTGGCTACTACCTGTCAGAGCAGACCTCAGACAACGGGCAGGTGCAGAGGTCCTGTAAGAAGTGAGTCAGTACACCTGCCAACACTTGTACACCACAGAGTACTCATGAAGAAGTTTCACATCTCTAGTCTATAGTGATATACACAAGAACATCTGGAGCTTTAGCAGGTAAAGTGCATTTCTTTATACTCTACCCCAGTTAAGCCTTTTCTAGCATAACTTGGTCTTTTCACAGCGCACAATCTTTCCCGGTTTTCAGATTTCTCAATTAATATTCTGAGAAAGTGGCCAGGAAACGATTCAGATACTGACATCTCCTCAGGAAACAGAAAATGTGTTGATGCATTTAAAATTGTTACTCAGCAGGAGTTATGACATTTTGTTTTTTTGAATTTTTGTAAGAGGAAGTGTCCTTGCAGTAGAGGACTTTGCTGACATTTGGAGTTTAGAGTAAAAGCAACTGGTTCCCCTCACTGTTTCAACTTCTAGATTTCGATGAAATTGCACAATTTGTTACAAGCAGTTGAGGACAGCCTCTTGGTGCTGTCAGTGTTCCCTAAGAGTTTTTTCTTTACTATTTACAAATGGTAACCTGGATGAGTAGAGAAGTGAGGGAAGGAAGAAGGAAACACACTCATATTCCTGTGTTTGATGACCCCTTTCCCTCCCATCACACCTACAGTCGAACTCCTTCACTGACTCAGACATCTGTGGTTCTTTTTCTTATCGGTGCTCATAGCAGACATGCTTCCCTGCTATTTTTTCTCTCCCACCTTGAATTATTTATTACTCACTTGACCCTTTACCTTACGTGATTCTTTCATTTTCTGTCAGCTCCCTTCAGGTCTCCGAAACTGATATCAGATCATGTTTTTCCCCATGCAAGCAGGATCACAAATGTGCTAACTGTTTTCATGTTGCCTAAATCTGAACTTCTGCTCCTTAAAGATTATCTTCTTATACAGCTTCAGTTACAGTTATACAATTTTCTTATACAGTTATTGTTGTGATAATAACCTCATGAACTTCATTTGTTGCTTACCAACACACACTGAAATGGCCTAAACAATAAACTGCACTTGTAGAAATAACAGCATAAATGAATTACAGCAGATATTTTTCAGTTTTGTGTATGGCTGATCATATAGGCTTGTTTAGATGGCATCTTTTCATTTTAATTTTTCACATTTTGCGCTGCAAACATTGGTGGACACATTCATTTGTCCCTAGTTATGTTTATACATGGTTTATGATGCACACAAGGAGCAAGCCTGAATGATATTCTTATAATCTAGTTCATTCATGCTAAAATAATATGCAATACTGAAGCATACAATCCCTGTTATTCAGTGGTGTAAGTGCATATTGGAGATCAGTAAAGTGGAAACATAAAAGCTCCACAGTGACAAGATTTGAACTAAAACTACTACAGAATAATAAAGCCCAACCAGTCAAAGATAACTTAACACTGCTTAGATGAGTATCTAATTCTGCATATAACCATCGACAGGTGTGACCATAGCTGCTACGAGTGCTTGGGGCCAGGTGAAAGAAACTGCAGCAGCTGTGCCAGTGGTTACAATCTGGAGGCCGGAGCCTGCGTGGTCAGCACTATCTGCAAAGATGGTGAGTTGTCAGCTTTCTTATCTACAATATTGTCCTAATGTGTTTATTTTATATTTGTTGAGTAGAGACTGCATACAGGCAAATAAAGGGATTTAGACAAGCTAAAAAAAAGTGAACTGGACAACAACCCAGCAGAAAACAAACTGCATGATGAACTGGATTCACAACAGTATGCTCACAAAAAATGATATGCAAATGCACAAGTGTGGTCTATCTTATCTGAGCTGATAAAAGGGCCCATCACAGGTGCAGGTTTACGTCTCATCTCTCTCTGAGGGTCTGATACTTTTTTGCATTTCCAATTAGATTAAACAGGGTTATATCCTACAGGATATAAAAAAATGCAAGGGTTATTGAGTAAAAGATAGATAAAGGATAAGGATTCACCTGCAGTTGCGTAGCATGAGGCCCTAAGTAGCTCTGTGTATTTTGGCTCTGAACATACACTGTACATTGTAGCAAGGAGCCAGCTGCTGGTGGCTAGCGTCTAGGCTAGCAGTTCCTAATATTTTTTTTAAAAAGTATGTTGTGGTGGCCTCTTAGCAACTGCTTTCATTTTACAATTATCACCACAGTACCGCAACGAACCATGTAGGTTCTGCCTGCCTTCAGGGGGTAAATGTTATCTAATAAGGAAGCAGCAATTGAGCGGAAAATCACCCAATCTGGCTACATTTCTTGGGCATAAAATTTTCCACCCCAGATCCAGTTATTTTCGGCATGTGGTGTCAACCAATCAGGGGCCAACAGGAACATAAAATACACATCTACCACCGTTAGGCAGAGAAAAGTACGCCCTTTGGCACACAGACAGACTGTAGGCAGCACTTTTTCATTACTCATTACACGTTTCTGTAATTATGTGTGATTCATGTTAACTGGAATTTATACACACACGGAACACAACAATAACAAAAATGATTTTTCATTAAGACGTGTTTCACATTTGGAATTGCAGGAGGCATCTTTGAAGGACCCCACAACAAGTTCACCTGTGGCCTTGCTTTTTGTTTTTTTAGCTTTGTACTAACTTCTTGAATCAAACTGCTCACTGTAGTAGCTTCAGAGCAGACGCTTGGTCATAGCTTTTCCCTTTGTGTTCTTTATCTAAAGGCCTCATTCATACAGTGCATATTACTAACATTGAATCTCTTTGGGGTTACACACTCGCTCACACATTCTTTTCGTGGTATTTTAACATAAACTCACTTTTTTCTGGTGGTAATCTGTAACACTGCATATAGACAGAAAGGTTTGTCAACCCATCTACTTATTCTTCATCCCTTTCCTTATTTTTCAATATCTGCTTTTCTACAAAAAATGCTATGATTTCTCTTGTTTCTTTACACGCCCTCTCCTTTTTCTGTTTGCTCTAGTCTTTGGAGCTTTAAGCATAAATATTCCTGTCGCTCTTTAATCGGCCAAGGTGACAATCAGATTATGACGCTTCGATTGCAGCTTGTGATGGTCTGCAATGACTTTCATGTTAAAATTAACCTACGGCCAAAAAGTCTCCCAGCTGAGATAAAGGTCCGAGGTCTTACTGTGTGACCTTTCTGTTGATGAATACTTTGCTTAAAGTGCACACTCAGTCTGTTTCAAAGGTAACTGATTTCATGTTGATGAATTTTTGACTGGAAGCTCTCCAAGGTTATTGGTACATTTTTAATTGCTGTTGATGAAAAAAGAATAACAAACAGTTAACATGGCAGACTGGTTGTCCACTTTAAATTTTCAATGTTACAAAATGACATGACAAGTTGTGAATTTTCTAAATCTTCAATTTTCTAATTGTGTGATGTTTTGTTTTCTCTCTCTCTCTCTCTCTCTTTCTCTTTCTCTCTCTCTCTCTCTCTCTTTTTTCCCCTCCCAAATCTGTTTCCCCCTTTCTCCTGACATGGATCCAATCACTCCACTGGACTACAATCATTTCCCACCTCGATGAACTTCACCTGTGATTGGATTAAAAAAAAAACTCTTCCTGTCACCTGAACCCTCCTGACCAATCACATGCCATTCAACTTCTTCAAATGGTTCCTCTGTGTGTGTTTGTGTTTGTATGTATGTGTGTGTGTACACTCCCCCCCCCCCCCCACCTTCCAAACTTCTTCTGTACCTCTTCTTCCTGGTCTGTGGAAAGCAAATGAAGAATCTTGGGCGGAAGGCAGTTTCTGCGTGCTTGTTAAAAAGAACAATCTTTGCCAGAGGAAAGTGCTGCAGCAACTGTGCTGCAGAACATGCTCGCAAAAGGGGTGACGGGACGTACTCACTGAGCATAAAGGGAGTGCGGGGTAGGGGGGACACGTGGGGGCACATGGGGCACCCCCCCCTTCTCAACCTCCCACCCCCCCACCCACTCATTCACAGTCACATAATTTATAAGAGAATCTGTGCCTCTTAAAGGGACTGCATCGGAGGTGCGATGACAGGACTACAACAAACCTACCTTTTTTTCTGTACTGGGACACACACACGTGGTCAGGGTGTAAAATGACTGGGACTTACTTCAAGAACAAACAAGCAAATGAAAACAAAAGTGAAAACAAACATGAATAAAAGTGTCGGTATTTTGTGACCAAAGCATCGATGCCAAAATAATTGAACCTTCTTTTTTTGTTGCCAGTGTAGGGTGCATAGCTAAGACAGGAGCCGCTCAGCCTGTGAATCTCTGAATACGTCTGTGTGCATTTTTATTTTGGCTCCTCTTCCTCCTCCTCCTCTTTCCAATGTTAACGATGAACAGATGGAAACTGAACATACACTAGGAAAGGCCCTGGTTTTCTGCCTGTAAATATACGTCAAAGGAAAAAAAAAAAGAAGCTCACTCAGTAATGTGAAAATAATGTCTGTCTGGGCTGGCTTTGGCTTTGGAGGGGAGGGTAGACAAATTCACACACACACACACACACACACACACACACACACACACACACACACACACACACACACACACACACACACACACACACACACACACAGAGTACAGAGTACAGAGTACAGAGTACAGAGTACAGAGTACAGATACATATATATGTATACTACATACAATAAAAAAAAAAAAAAACATGAGTTTACACACATAGAGCTGCCTCCACTTGAAGTTACAGATGCTAAAGTGTCACAGTTTCCCAAGACTGATGCACGTTACTGACCAAAATCACCTCATTTCATTTATTTAAAAACAAAACAAAACATGAACCCGCCCTCCGAATAGTGTGTGTGTTTGTCTTTATTGGTGTGTGTAGGAGAACGCCATTAATTCTTGATGTAAGCCCAGACGGCATTGATTCATTCCAGAGGTACAAGACGAGTCGATAGTCATTCCTTCCGGAGCTTTCTACAGGAAAGGAAATGCAGCAGCGAGTTGTAATGAATTTGTGGTACTAGGGATGCACCGATGCCCATTTTTCACTCATGATGCAGATTCTGGCGACTAAAATATGGCCCAAAACTGACTATTGATTCCATCCATTACTGTGACTGGACGATTTAAAGCTCCGCCATTATTTTGTTGTCACTGGATAATAATAATAAAATAACAATAACTCATATTTTTAGGTTTTTTTTCAGGAATCTGCAGTTCTCCTACATGTGATTTTCCACATATGTAACCCAGATAAAAGGGAATTTTAATATATTATTTCAACTGGTGTCAGCTTTGTATCGGTGCATCCCTACATGTTCTCAAAAAAATATGAATTTTAGAAGTTTCTGCTCTTCATCATTCCACTATAATGTCAATGCACATATCAACTGTAGTGTTGTTCTACACTTTCAACATAGAAGGTCAATGATTGGCACAGGAAACATTCTGTCGCTATTATGTTTCATCTGCAGGTAAAGATCTCTGACAGTCAGACAGACAGTGGCAAACTGCCATGGTGCAAATCGGAGCTGTGACTTTTTAACTTTGAGTAAGTTCACAAAAGTTCTAAATTTATACATAGAAACACATTTGGGTGCAGAACTTCATGTTCAATCAACCCAAGAGAAATTGGGAAAACAAACACAATGAAGCAATCAATTTTTATTTCTCTATTTACATTTTAATTGTTAGAACTGAAAGTGGACTTGTTGATGGCATCGCTGTGGAAGCAAGAGTGTGTCAGAAATGTTAAATCATATCGAGCCAAAACTATACTCGCGTTCAGGCCGACAGACGTCAGATGTCTGGCTTATTCTTTCTGTCTGTCTCCGAACCTTACCTGGTGGAACTCAAAGCTTATTCTGGTGGTGCTGTTTTCTAATAAAGAACAGCAAAAAAATAATGTTTAAGATTCTTCTATTCTATTTGTGTGGGTTTTCACACCCACAGCTTGAGCATTTACAGTATTAGATGAATTGTTGTATTGTCACCTGGTTATGGTTCTTGATGATTTGTAATAAAGATTGATGAATCCCCTGTTTTGGTTAACAAAAACTTATTCTTGGTCATTGTTTAAGATGACTTGAATTGACTTTAGATTGTGTGCTAGTAGTCACACACACACATACACACACTCACTCACACACACACACACATACAAACACAAACCCCTCGTATAAAAGCTGTTTTTATTGTGTACCTGTGACATATCTGTGACAATGCATTATTAATGTTACTCAAAGTCCTAGTTTTGAAAATCTTTTTTTTTTTTTTTACTTAAGTGTTCTTATTAAAATGTTTAATCTGTTCATTTTTTTGCTTTTCAGTTTTTATTCATTATGTTGATATTCATCAGTATTATTTTAGACACTGGCATCATTTGCCATCAGTTTCTCTCACTCACTATACTAAAATATTAAGTCCCCTATTTTCACTTTGTATTGAGTTAATTTTTACAAATTCACAAAAGGGAATAACATCATTGAAATTCAGATCATTGCTTTCAGAAACTTTTACCCCAGCGCTCGATCAGATTGATTAAAGTCCCACACGCTCCAAGCAGAGCACTTTAAGGGAGACGTGTGCACTCAATGACAATTAGGGGGAAGTTAAAAACAGGTCAGCAAATGCAAGGATCTGCTGCTTTATCACTGGTGCAAACTGTCATCTTATTAAGTCAATACTGTTTTTACATTTATGAGAGAGATAAGATGAGTCTGAATGTTGCTTTACGTTGTGCTTTTTTCAGTTCAGCATTTTCTTCTTTCACCATACACCAGCAATTAATACTGAAGCAGTAGATAACAACAGACCAATTTAAGTAATGTTGACTTACCATTTGCTTCTCCAAAATCACTTCTGTCATAAGAAATTTCCTGATTGTCAGCAGTTGCATTTTTAACCTTAAATATATTAAATAAAGTAGTATTTCTGGTAGAATTGAACTTTAAGCCAACAGTCTTGATGCACTTGTTGTGCATAAAATATATTATTTATCTCCTACATAATAAAACAAAGCAAATATTTTTAAGTAATTGTTACTGTCCTCCCAGTCATACCCATACAATTACCTTTTTGTTTTGTTTAGTCCGTGTCCATGTTGTAGATCTGGTATATTATTTATAACATTGAGAATATTTATTATTGCAGGAATTTGAGTGACAAATCTTTGTTTTCAAAAACTCACTGCTGCAGCTGTGTGATTCATCCCCTTTCACAATGAATCAAGGAAAGACTTGTGACTACTGGTATAAGCACATCACCACTGGCTATTCACAGGTTATGTAGTTAAGACCATTACACACACATGTTGATACACGTGTGGCAATCTGTGACCATAAGTCATGTTGATTTGTTTGTGCATTAATGACCCAACAGTACGATTCGGACCTGCTTTGTCACTTAAATTAATTTAGCACAATTTGTGCAAAATCCTACAAGTGTCACAAAGTCAAACAACCAAACATATTTTTCTACAGTCCTCGTGAGCAAATTCTTTTAACAATAAAGTAGCGTCTGCATACAGCTCATAACCAACCAAAAAAAAGTTGTTTCTGTTAAGTGCACATCTTGTCATGGCTGAAACTACTTCCAGTGCTGATTCTGGCCAAACTGAACATTGTCTGTCCAGTTTCAAACATCTTCTGGAATTCAAATTATGTGGGAAGCAATGAGAAGTTTTTTGTTCATTCTGCTCTAACTCACGGACTGGCAGCGCTGTGGCTTAGTGGTCAGCAATATGTGTCTTTTTCCAGGTGCTTCCTAACCCAAAAGAAATGCATTTTGGGTAATACTACTACTGATAGATAGAAATATAAAGGACACATTTCCCCACAGGTATTAATAATGTATAACTTTACTCAGGTAGGGAAGAACGGACATATCTCTGTGGTACGAAATGCACAATATTTGACAGACAGTGGGGTTAATACTCTTTTTACCACCTGTAGGGGGTCATGAATATATTTCTCTTTTCCTGCTTTCTGTTACCAAGTGTGTGCAGGTATCAGGAGGTGGAAAGGCCTGGGAATTGGGATTCAGGACCAGGTGTGGTGGATGTCAGTGTGATATCTACCACAGCGCTTGCTCTTTCTCCCGACAGAGTAGACTGTCAGTGTCTTTGCAAGGTCAGCCGAGTCCATAACAGAGGAAAAGTTTTACTCCCCTGAGTGACAGGCTCTCTTTCTTCCCTACTCCATTCTTCTTCCGTCTGGCAGTGGGAGTCCAAAGTGTCTGCTTTTGCTGAGTGGAGTTGTGCGGCTCTCCGTCCCTTGAGATCTTGGCTCCCTGTTTGTTTGTGTGCGTGAGTGAGGGGGAGACAAACAGAAAGACAGGGACACAATTTGTGTGTGTGAGGGAGAGTGACGGCGTTTATTCGGGGGGCTGTTTGAATGGTTTCAGCAGAGCTTCTACTGAATGGGAAGCCACCGCCTGTTGTGTTTATACACAAAGAAGCTCTTTTGTTTTGAGAGGAACAATTGAGCTTTTCACAGAAAGCCAGAGAGCACAGACAAATTCGCCGCTGCCTTGAAGGATACACACACACACACACACACACACACACACACACACACACACACACACACACACACACACACACACACACACACACACACACACACACACACACACACACACAGCTTCATCCTTATGCCTAAACCAGTGTCTGTCACCTTTGTCTAATACAAAGGTGGGATAGGAGACAATGTTTGTGTCTCTTTTGTTATGGCTCTTTCCAAAGTCTCCAAATGTGAAGCTGAAGGTTGATGGAGCTTTTTGGAACTTTTTCCTAAATCCTCCAGCAACTTTGAACACAATAGCTTTTATACATATAATCTATGTCCTGAGTGAATGTGACCAAAGTCTAAAGGCCTGTATGTATGTATGTATGTAATCTTCACTGTTGCATAGGGCCAAAAGACAATAATGTATCTACCTGGAATGTGATGCTGTTTTTGATCAAGGCCAATGACTCAACAATCACTTTGCCAGGTGTTGAGATTTCTGGCACCCAAAACTCAATTTCCAGCCTTGTACTCCATTTCGCAACAAAGACTTTCCGACCTAAAACCTACGCACATTTTCTGCATTTTCTGCAGTGGTGGATGTGCCACTTGGGGCTGTAGGGCGACATTTCATTCTCGAGCAAAAAACAAATAAGTCGGTATCATGACAGTATTATGTTTTATGATATTGTAGTATGATTCCGTTGCATCGCTGATCTAATTCAGAAACTCGATTCTCCTTCAAATAGCCGAGCCAGATGTGTGCTGATGTTAACGTTGCCTGGTCACAAATGCACAGTGGTAAAAAAACCCAACTCCATTACAAGTAAAACTCCACATTTAACATACTGAAGTAAAAGTATATAAACATCAGCTGTAAAACTGCGTTGTACATAAGATTAACACTTGTTTTAATGGTCAATTTTTAGAACTATAAATACTGTTAAATAACTCAAATATAGTACCAATACCTCAAAATTACAGTACCTTCGTAAATGTACTTTTGTTGCTTTCTATTACTACTAATGCAGCTCAATCAAAATAATCAATTACTAATTCCCCATTTTCTCAGGCTCAGATCTAGACAGTTTTTAAACACTATAGCTCCAGTCGCCTCTGAGAGGCAGGGTGTGCCAGACAAATGAATGTGTGTAACGTACTGTAGTTTCCAGTTCACCTAAACTGCATGTCTTGGGAGGAAAACACTCAATCATGGAGAGAGCTTAATGCATACTCTATGCTAAAACTAAAATTGTCCTATGCTCTTTCTTTTAATGATTCCATTATCTGTAGAGTAATGCAACTTCATGCTTATGATAAAAACCAGTTTGCATGAGTGAAACAAGGATAATCTGTGTTGGCTCAAAACAGCCTTGAGTTATTTTTAGAAGCATCTCCACATCTTAAAGATGATAGGGAGACAAACAAATATCTCAGATCTAAATTGCGTCTCTGTTTACCGTAAAAGCTCTCAACAATTAGACAGTATGCCAGAGACTCAACATGCTGTAACTGACATTTTCAAACTTTTTCAACCTTTGAAATGTATGTTGCACATAGTAAAAAACAAATGACATGAATAAGAAAGCAAATGCAGATGCAGTTGTTATTGCACATGAAATGTCAGGAGGCAGAGGATAATGAGCTGGACCTTCAGTGAAATGGAAACAGTAACAACTGACTATTGGTTATAATTGGTGGATACTAGGACGTATCACATCATCTACTAAAGTCAGTCAAGTAAAAAAAAACCCAACAACAACAAAAAACAAGTAAGCAAACACATGACAACACTGATTAAAAAATAAAAATAAAACATGGAGCTACCAGAGTGTGTAAGTATGAAATAGGTACAGAAACTATATCAGAATACTTGGTCCTTGGAAAACTGTGTTTGTGGTGTTCACTGTTGCTCTCTGTCTGCAGGGGAGTACCTGAGTCGCCATGAAAAGTGCCACCTCTGTGATGTTACCTGCATGCAGTGTGTGGGTCCAGAGAGAGAGGACTGCACTAGCTGCTCCCCAACACGGTGAGAGCTACTGAAATACAAACATCTACTTTCAAAGGTGACCTCTGAATTCACATGACCAGAAACCCCCAGACAAAACCCCTTTTCAGCTGTGAAATCTTTATTTCTGCAGTTCTTATTTTTTTATTTTGTGTTTATTTGTATAGTATATGGAGCCACATATTACAGCATTTATAGTCTTAAGCTAGTATGCAATGACTGTCCTGAATTGGGTCTTTAAAACTGATAACACTTAGTACAGTAAAATACATAAATGAAACTACCCAAAATTCAACAATACAGATAGACATTATACATTAAAACCCAAAAATCAACAATACATATAAAAACAGTACAGTTAAGCACAAAAGTCCACACAAAACAGCATAAAACACAATTTACAGACAATAATACAAGTATCATAAAATGACAAGCATGTATATTCATCTTATCTATTCATCCTATACAATGCATTATATATAGCCATTACAATTACATTGCTACTCATTACTAGTAGGGATGTTAAATATGTTGACAGTTCAAAAAACTTGTAATACAAATGTAGAATGCAGCTGATTACAGGATGTCTTTTTACTGTAATTAAATTGCTTTTTCTTTTCTTTTTCTTGTATAATTTTAGTACATTCTTGGAGATTTTTAAGTTGACAAATGCTGTTTTCAGCGAAGTGATAACTAATACTTAGTGGGTGTATATGTGTATGTGTATGTGTATTATGTATGTATGTGGCTGAGGCATATTGCATGATTCATTGTGAACAACATCCTTACCTGCAGGTTCTTTGATGACGGCCGCTGTGACATCCGCTGCCAGGCGGGGCGTTTCCCGATGGGGAGACAATGCCACCTCTGTCACCACACCTGCCATGAGTGCACAGACGAGGGGCCTGACAACTGCACCAGCTGTGACAGAGGTACACTCACTCAAAAAATCTTTGATAATGAAATGCACATCCAGATAAAAAAGAAAATCTCAAAATGTGTATATCTCTCATATTGTATATCAACATTGTATTGCTTTAAATGTCAGGAAAAAGCAAGTTGGTGTAGATAAAACCATCAATATAATCTTATATTTGAACAATTCCCCTCCGTCTTCCCTATCACATAAAACCTGACCATTCTTTATCCTCCCTGAAGTGACACAAGTAGCTTTGTGCAGTGGTTCACTTGAAAACCCATGTATCTATCTGTGACTGGAATCTGAGTGAAATCATGCTTTTTCCTAACATCACATGGATCAAGCCAAGGCTCATTTGTGCCAGACTCCACCAATCAATCCTAAATGAAATAAATGAAACTAATTAAAGCAGTAATTCAGCCCATGCCTGCAGATAGATGTGTTAAAAGGGAAAATAACTCATTTGTTGGTGGTATCCTCATTGCAGAGGTCACAGCGTATCTTCCAGGTTTTTGCTGGAAGGACGAATTGTTTAAGGACGAACTCTGTCTGGAGTTATATGCCTCTTGTGTTTGTGTGGTCTTTATTTTGGGATAAAATGTTGCACAAATACAAACAAGAAGACAATTAATTCTTTGTGTGACATTCAACCATCTAGTTAATTTTTATGACCATAAGATCCCAAGAAGCCAATCTGAACAACAACAAAAAACAAACAACTATCGCTGTGATAAAACCTGGACGTCATTAGAAGCTCGCAGCTGTAGAAATATCAACCTGAAGGTGGTAGTAATAACTGTGTTTATCACAGTGTCACAGACGGTATTATGGCTGTCAGAATGAATGTATTTACACAAGGGAGATTCTGTTACGCACACACCCAGCTACACACACACACACACACACACACACACACACACACACACACACACACACACACACACACACACACACACACACACACACACAAACACACACACACACACACACACACACACACACACACACCTAAAGACACCAGACAGCCAAGGAGAAGATTAACACCAGATTTCCCCTTCACACACTCTTTCTCTCTCTCTCTCTCTCTCTCTCTCTCTCTCTCTCTCTCTCTCTCTCTCTCTCTCTCTCTCTCTCTCTCTCTCTCTCTCTCTCTCTCTCTCTCTCTCTCACGTGTGCACACACACACTCTCTCAATTAGCCTGCAAGTTTGTCAGACTATGTTTGCAAATGTGGTTCCATTTAATTGCAGGTCTGTCTGAGGCTCAATGAGACATAACAATAATAACATAGAGAGACCCTCCATCTGTCTCTCCCTGTGTCATGTCTCTCTCAAAACAACCTCTCTTATCTGGGTCTGACACACACACACACACACACACACACACACACACACACACACACACACACACACACACACACACACACACACACACACACACTGATCCATACTGAGCAGACCGTTCTTGATACTGACCTTTGATATAATGTGCAGTTATACACCCCTGCTGTGTCTAGAGGGGGAAAATGAAAGGGCTGTATAAAGGAGCGTAATAGGGAACAAGGGATCATATGAAGAAAAGTAAAGGGATGGTCCATTTCAAAAGCAGTGACATGCACACGCACACACATTTGCTGAGACGTGCATGAAATCAAGTAAACTACACAACCTAAAACCGATGTTCAGTTTTAATTTTTACCCTTTGATTATTGCCTTTTTGTCACTGTAACTGAGCGTATGAGTGGTGTACATTTTACATGTATGTATAACTGTATGTAAGAGTGCATCAAATGACTGTACAGTGATTTTCTAAAACGTGTGGTGGGAAGATACTGTAGAACAACCTGTGGTGAAAATTTCTTTGCTGTAAATGTCAACATTCATATATAATGAGATACAGACAAACCAGTCAAGTATTTTGGTGTATGAGTCTGACTATGTCTCCAAACCTGTTTTGTGCATCAGCACTTGCTGCCAGAGTTCTTGTCCTTCCTGTACAGGATTTCCTTCTCTCCTCCTGCTGCATCTAGATAAGTTTGGTCGAGGCCAGGTACCTGTTTCAGGGTCAGTGCCGTGATGTCTGTCCAGAGGGGGTTCTTCCACTCTGCTCGAAAACGGGTGTGAATCCTGTCCTGCTGACTGCATCATCTGCACAGCAGCAGATCGCTGCCTCCGCTGTAGCCCAGGATACAGGCTCAGAAATAGCCGGTGCGTTCCATTGGAGTGCAGTGCAGGTGAGAGACTTTAATACATGCTCATTTACAAATTACATTATGTAGCACACACTCTGTTAACTCTGTTGTATATGTTGTGGATGATTTCTACAGGTCACCACACTGAGTTAGGTTGAGTAAGGTTGTGTAATAAAAAATAAGCATATATAAGAAAATATATTATCTACATCTAAGTGTATGCAGTATAATTATCAAATAAATGAAAAGTTGGGGAAGATGTTACAATAGCTGCCACTGTCGCTCAGCACCACTTTCACAGAGCGGGCCTGAATTTGGCAAATGTCACCTTGGGGAACAAACATGTAGCACACTGACCTCATTTTACAGCAAGTATTAAAATTCAAAAGCCCTCAGATAGTATGTTGTGATGTTTAATTTCAAGCTTCTGAAGAAAGCAGCGATATTTCATAAATGACTCAAGATGCTTTTAAAATCTTAAGTAAGACTGTGTGTCCATGAGGTAATTTTTTCATGATGCTTTGATATTTAGAAGTATTGTGATGAAGGGAATCTGGGGCCGGTTTCACCAAAGTTGTAACATGCAAGATGCACTTTGGAGCAAGAGATAATTTTGTCTCTTATTGATTTTGACATGATTGACACAGATCAAATAGAAGCTAATGTACGCTGCCCATGGATGACGATGGGAGAGACCTGTAGGATTCGGAAATGTATCTGCATTCGCAAGTGTCAGTTGTTTGTGAAACAGGTCTTTGACATCATTTCTGATCTGTGTGTAAATAGTGCTTGCAAATTACTTGAAACAGAAAAACCAGAAACATGAAACAGGCGCCTGCATACCATCAAAAGGAGAAAATTACAAAAGACTCCATTCAACAGCAGAAACGCACCATATCAGAAATATAAAAACAGTTTGTATACTGGTATAGACATGATGTTTTTTGCTTTAGCAGCTTAATACTGTATGAAAGAGAGAAACAACTGACAATGCCCAAACAGGCAAATAAAGCCATCAGTATTTATTTTTATTTTTTTCATCTGTCTTGGCTTGTCTAGTGCTGATTTATTCTTGCTTCTGCTTTCTGTTCTCAATCTGTTCCACCACAGAACATTTGCTAAATACGAAAAAAACTCATTTTTTTAAGAGAGATTGTGAAAGATGAACACATTGCACTTGATCTCATTGTATGAGATCAAATGTGGACACTAGCCAAAGGAGGATTGAGAAAGAACTGAAATGTTTTGAGTGAGATATCTGAGATAAGGGGAGGCGAAGGTGGAAACTTCGCTGAAACTTCACTGCGTTTGAATGTGAGGACAGAGGTGAAGAGTAATGATGAGAGTTAGTATGTGAGCATATAAAGTGTACAAGTGGGAGGATGAGATTATTATCGTGTGTGGCAGGCAGGTCTCAACAGGCCCCACAGACAGCTTGAACTCTGGAGCAGGCGTAATTTTATCTGGTGTGAGAGGGTGGTGGGATTTGTGTCTGTCCATTTAGCCAACGACTTATCTTCTTCTTCTTCTTCTTCTTCTTCTTCTTCTTCTTCTTCTTCTTCTTCTTTCTTCTTCTTCTTCTTCTTCTTCTTCTTCTTCTTCTTCTTCTTCTTCTTCTTCTTCTTCTTTCTTCTTCTTCTTCTTCTTCTTCTTCTTCTTCTTCGCCTTCGCCTTCGCCTTCGCCTTCGCCTTCGCCTTCGTCTTCGCCTTCGTCTTCGTCTTCTTCTCTTATTTTCTCTTCTCTTCTGCAACATAAATAAAAAGTGAATTCAAAATTTTGGTGTAGAGTAAAATGATGACAAAGTGATTAAGTCTAAAATAAAGACAAACACAATTTAACCTCTCTTTAATCAATTTAATAAATGTGATTGTCAGGTCAGAGAGATAGAGTCTGTCATCAATATTGAACAATTAACAATTAAGTTACTTCATAAGAAATGTGCACTTAACATTTTGAAATGAATCTGAATGACATTATTCTCAGAGTTTTTTTTCCATCTTCTGTTGCTTTTAATCCCCTATTTTATCTGCTGCGTTCATTAGGTGAGGTTGCAGATGCAGAGAATGAGGACTGTCTCCACTGTGACGAGGGATGCAAGCAATGTAAACGCAGTGAGTATACAGCATCTTTCTCTCACTCCTTACATTCTCTCCTCCTGCCTCTTTCACTTTCTTCATCCATCAAACTGGAAATAAAACCAAGCACTCAGTTTCTGCAGCAGTAGCAGATATATCACCGTAGCTGAATGTCTTGGAGTCAAAGTAAACTTAGACTGCTCAGCTTTTTACTATAGTTGAAGACTTTTATGATTACAGTTCTCAGGTGTTAGATAAAGCAAACTGTTGGGAAAGCTTGTAATAACAACATGACACCTAATAGAACAGTATTTGCTGTCCTAAATGTATATTATAATTTAGATGTGAGGTGTGTAGCCTGTGTGTACTAATGATAATGCATTTGCCCCTCTCTCTAGCAGACTCTCTATTAGCACAGATTCATCATTGTAAATTAATTTAAATTAGCCCCAATAACTGAGCTGTGTTACTAAAATATCTATTGTTCTACAAATAATGACCACTTTATTTTAATATGCCTCATTCATTTGGGAAGTCATTTAAACACGCATAGACCATCTCAGAGAACTTAACTGCTGATTTTCCTAATAATCAGACACCTTAGCCCATTAGAAGATGCCATGCCAACATTTGGACTCCCATAGGTGCAGATTATCTGATTTTTTTCACTTTTTGCAAGATGTTGATTATGTTTTCCACAAAATAGTTTTCCACTTTTGATTCCTTCAATGCTAAATATTAAAAATCAACATATCTTTCTTTATCGCTAAACGGAGCTCTGAAACCGTTTTTTACTGAATGGTGTTTTGCATATTTATGAAATTTTGTTCTCAACACAGTTATATGTGAAAACTTGTATTGTATACAGTATATTACCTCAAGCTCATTCCCTCTGCTCTCTACTCTCACACCTCACCCTGTCAGTACAAGCCACAAGAAGATGAGAGCATTTCCTTCCATCTCCCAGAGATGATTAGCAACATACCATAGAAAGTTGTTATTGTCCAAAACTAGTCTGAGGTAGAGATGAGCTATTATTATGTCATTATACACTCTGGGCGGAATATCTTTCTTTGCTCTCGCCTTCTCCACCACAGCCTCCCAGACATCCACTCTTTCTCAGTAATCACAATTCTGCAAGCTAAACAAGTCAGTCAGCAGATTAGAGATGTGAGATGATTGGCCCAGTGATGTGGTGCTATGGGCTGAATCGAAGATGAAACAGAACATGCAATGTCTGAGACTGGCAACTGTGCATGCTTACACCATGTGTCATCATGCATTTCTAACATTAAGCTTTTGGACATTAATGTTTAGAAATCTTTGGGATGAGAAGCCGTTATAATTGCCTTCACTTTTTTGTGGGGCTATATCGGGATTCAGAATCGGGATTCAGGTATAGATCAGGATTAAGACATTCACTATTATGTACTCAAATGATAAAGTCGACCAATTTTTGTCTTTTCAAGCTCACATCTGTGAAACTTAGCTGGTTACAGGTTGCAAAAAGGCACAAGAAGACCAACATTTGTACATGTGTTCTGAAGCCGAACATTTTGCTCTATTCATATTGAGTTATGTCTTTAAGATTTGGCTTCAGAGTTTATGTGTTAGTATGTAATGTGCTTTTATGTGAGGTCTATCAATTAGCCACCCTGCCTGACTGACTGTGATAAGACACAGCAGCCTCTACTCACTCTTATCGCCGCCATAAAATGATTGTAATACTTCTTTTGAACTCATCATCACTTTTAAGCCAATCAGTCCTTTCTGCATTCTACAGTATACTCCTTGATCGTAGGATAAGGGTTCAGAATTTCTTTATAATTTGACTCGTGTCATATTTAAAGATTCCCTCCAGACATGTTTTAATATGTATATAATACCCTCAAGCTTGAATAGTACAAATAAAATGGTTCAATTATCTTGTTAAAGTCCTTAAAATTACATCTCCCTCATTAAAAGATCCAGAATCTATGAATATGCAAATATAATTCATTTCAGAAATTTAACTGGTGGATATCTCCTACTTCACTGAAAAGTCAGTTCTCATTGTTTGTACACTGGAGGCTTCAATTTCCACATCACACTGAGTACTGCACCAGAATTGGCTACAAACTAGTTTTGATGTCACAAATCCTGCTCATTCGCTACATTCCTTAAACCAAGATTACAGATTAGCGCAGCAAAAGTTTACACGTTCAGCAGATGAATGTGAAAACAGTCTCGGCACATACAACATTCTGCACAGTGAAGCTCAAACATCCAACTGACAGAAAAAGAAGGGAAAAAAACACATTTTTGAGTGCGGGGGACTTTAAAATCTGTCTTGGTTTTGTGTAATTTCAGGCATAGCACTGACATACATGTCATGTTGAGCCCAGTGGTTAAATCTCTCTCAGGCTTAAAGCTGAAATCACCAGATGTAGTCTTTCACCTGTTATTAAAAAAAGCCCTTCATCAGCTTGCTCCTCACTGGCACGTTGCTCCTTGTCTTCCTTTGTTACTGGGCACTGCTGCTGACACACCTCTAATCAGTCTGTGTGTTTCACCAATCCTCCTCTCTGGGGCCTCTCGTCTTTCCTTCCACCATTTATACATTTTCCAGGTGATTTTGCGTTTAATTTGCTATACATCACCTGTTTCCAACCATCATTGCCTTATGATGACTTTAAACCATGATTTCTCTACTTTGCTTCGACACCAACTAGTATTGATCTTTACTAGTCATATAATGCATCAGGAAAGCAGTAACATACAGTTCCTCTCCTGTAAAGCCAGACTCTGGCTGCTTCAAAGCAGTTGGCAAGCTGAAGCTCACCTCGCCTCCAGTGTTCGGCTTTTTCTCGTTGTTGTGCTTGAGAAAAGCTGTCTTTCTCATTGATGTTTTGCCTCATTATATTAATGCACATTATCCTCTTTTTCTATATCAGCAATCCACTTCAAAAAACTGCTTGATAAGCATATTCTGTCAGTTTCTCTCCCTGAAGTGTTGAAATGAAGTTTATCCATCCCCACTCTTGATTATACATCACAATTTCTTTTCTGCTGAGACTGAATGCTAATCACTTCAGGGTGTGATTATATGTGTTTAATTGTATGTGTTTAAGCGCTAGTATATGTAGTGTGAGTGCATGTAGACTGTAAATGTGTGTGTGTGTGTGTGTGCGCTCTCACATTCCACAAGTGCATACTTCAGGATGTGTATGCCAGTTTAAATTCTGTTGAAATCCCCCCCTCCCCTGGCTTGCACAGTTAATATTTATGCGGCCGCTTTTTCTCTTCACATAGACACAGCCTGAAGGCATGATTTCGGCTCCTCACTCCTTCTCTCCCTTATTCTATACCTCTGTCCCTCCCACCTTTCCTTTCTCCCAGTCTCTCCCTGTATGAGTAATTGCTTTCACAGGTAGTGGCTTGTCGACCGCATTGAAGTGCAAACAGTGCAGTGTTAAGCTGTGGGTGCTGGAAGGAGACAGAGAGGCAGAGGAATGGGGTGTGGGGGTCGGCCGAGGCTTTTCTGGAGAGGATGAATGTCCCAAGGGGAAGTCTGCAGAAGGGGCTTTTTAAGTAGTTATTTCCACCCCCCCCCCCCCCCCCCCCCCCCCCCTTCGCTGTCTCTCCCTCATCCTTTCTCTCTTTCTGCTTCCTGGCTCTGTCTGCTCTTTTCTTTCTCTTCCTCCCACCCTGTGTCTTGTTTTGTTTTGTCATCGATGGACTATGGCATGCCAGTGTGGCCCTTCTTTGGTTAACAGTTGTATAATTTGATTGACAGCGGGAATTAGTTATTTTGGAAGAAAAACAAACTTCCTCTTCTTGTGTATATATATCCAACCACACTCTCACACTCACCTAAATTATTTATCAATATCCCCTGCATATGTTCCACAGACACAGACTAAAGAAACCCACATATACAGCGAATATCTGGATATTTTACAAACCTCTCTCACACTATGCATGTTTTTGTGTTTGTGCACAAAGTTCACCTGCAGTACGACGAGTATGAACAGAAGTAGCCATAGAGATTCTTTGACTTTTACATTTGTTTGTCTAGGTTAGAGTGGGTTGGTCTGTTTACACTGATCACACTCAACTGATGATTGATCTGAAAGTGGCACTCAATTCTTCAGTGAACTGAACATTTTTATTGTGTGATAACAGAGTGCCTCCTGCTGGTGACTAAGGGAACTGGCACTGTGTCCCAATTTCATACGATATACTAAATTTAAGGGTGTTAATATTGGGGTCTAGGGATAAAGGGTGTAGTTTACTGTACAGATTGGAAAGCCCCTTGAGGAAAATGTGTGATTTGTATATACGTATATATGTGATTTGCTATACAAATAAAATGGACTTAACTTCAAACTGGGAAAGAGACAAGTACACTCAAAACAGCATGTATTATTTGCTCACCAAAGCAGTACACAAAGGAAATGGAGGACCTACATGCAGCTGCAAATGATTGAAATGATAACAAAAACAAGCTGAGCAGTCTAAGTTTTTAACAAAACAATTTTGTACAACACCCAAGAACACAAACAAACAACAATATTAAATCCTTGGAAAAACATTTTATATCAATTCATTACATTTATTTTTCTTTCCAGACTCACAGTTAGAATAAATTTAATTGGCACATGTATTATAACATTTCTTGATGGTATGAAACAGTTAAGTGCTGTATGTTAAACTTGTTGTGTGCTAACTGCAACAATCTACTGTACAATTAGCATGTACAGTAGACATTTACTGTACACATAAAGAATATTGAATGGAATGAAACACACTGTGTGTTTAGGGAAATCACAGTGCTGTGCATGAGACAGGATATGATATGACTTTTTTTTTTTTTTTTTTTTTAGATTTTTCTTCATTTTAATGTACACGTGAACAGTTAAATAAACAGCCAACCACCATACCAACCATGAGCACTTATGAAGTCCTTACTAAAATTATACTAATTATACTACTTAATATTTGTATTCTTTAGTTTAGTTTGTATTGATATATATGAAATATACTCCTGACTTCACCTCTGCACATACGAGTGCAAATAAATGAAAATATTGTCATATTAAATGTGATTTGGGCAAAGGTTGCAACAACGGATCCAGTCATGGATTCAGAGTCAGCTGAACCTGTTGTTAATTGTTGATTTTGATCCTTGCCCCTTCATCACAGAGGATTCAGGACATCAGGAGCAGGAAACTGTCTGCCTCAAATGTGAAGATGGTTACTACCAGTAAGTTGTTTTGGCTAAGAATTTCACTGAGTTACACCACTTTATTTTTATGCTCTCATTTTGATACCATCTGTCTCTCTGTTTGTCAGGTTTGGCACAGACTGTCATCAGTCCTGCCCTGATCGGACCTACAGTGTGGATAACACAATGGTGTGTGCTCAGTGTGAAGACAAACAATGCGTGAACTGTGACCACGCCCAGTGCTACGTGTGCGAAGATGGATTCTATGTCTCTGGTACCATTTGGAAATCTTTACAGAACAATTATGAGCTGAGTCATAGTGTGAATATAAGCTCCTGGGGCGAGAACAGTCACCTCAGTATCCTTTAACAATGTAGACAAGGGCGGGCACTTCATCTGGATTATTAGTTTCACTGTCACCGTTCAGTTTTCAGATTTGTTCCCTAATCCACATAGAGAGACATAAGGAAAAAGTGATTTGCATACTGATTTTGATATTTAAATAGATCTGGCTGCTAAAGGCCCTTGTGATTGAGACAAGATTGTTCAGAAGTTATTTCAGAGAATATCTTCAAATGTGCTTTTAAAGAAGTGAACACATTACGGTAAATACTTGATTTGTGTGCATCCATAAAAGTCTATGTGTGTGTCCAGATGGAGAGTGTGTGGAGCACTGTCGAGAAGGTTTCTTTGTGGATGAGGAGAGCCAGGAATGTGAGCCGTGTCACCGTGCCTGTCGTACCTGCGGAGGGCCGCGATATGACGACTGTGACTCCTGCGAGGAAGGATTCACACTGAAGAGTGGGGAGTGTTTGGAGGGCGAACAGTCTGCCCCCTGCTCTGAGAAATCCTTCAGAAACAGTACGGCAAATGTTAATACTTAAACAGCTCAATTTGTTCAACTTTAATCAACATCTGAGCCATGTCTGTACTTGTACTCCTCTTCCCTGCCTTCCCATTGCTTGCCTCACTTAGCCATCAAGCAAAGCATGTTGCATTGAAATCTATTTTCTAAAAATGTTTAGAAACCCACCCTAATGAGTTTATATTTTTCATTCTAGTCATTTTCACTCATCTTCTCTTTCATTCATTCTGTCATTAATGTGATACCTTTTTTTCCTGGTTGTTTTTGCTCAGAAAAAGGGGACTGTGAAGCATGTGAGCCCCTTTGTAAGACTTGCTCTGTTTCAGCGAGGGACTGCAGCAGTTGTTATCCAGGTAGATCCTCTGTCTGCATGCTGTGTTAGATCTATGAATGCTTATGAAAAACAAAAATGTTGAGTGGACTTGTCTTAGATGTTTTGAAATACCTACAAATGTATTTTCATCAGGATCAATGGAATATTACGATAGAAAGCCACATTAGATCTCCCACAAGTCTTTGTGCCACTGACAACTTTTGTGTCTTTTTCTTGTAACAGTGGTATGATCTGTCTTTCTACCTTCAGGTCATTTTCTGACCGCTCGACGGACCTGTGCGCTTCGTTGTGAGTCTGGCACATTTGCCAACAAAGTGTCCAGCCAGTGTGAGGCCTGCCCAAAAGGTTGCATCATGTGCCAGGATGCCCAGCAGTGCCAGCGCTGTCACAATCTGTTTTACCTGTACAATGGAGCATGTGTGGTGGACTGTCCAAGGTTCTTGTCCTGTTTTCTCATTTCTTTACTTGCACATGTTTGCATGCATCATAATACTGTCAATAATTTTCTCCTCTCTCTGCCTCCTTTCCCAGAGGGATTCCTCAAAGTGGCATATGCCAGCCTTGTGCCTCGAAGTGTGCATCCTGCCATGGAAATACCTCCCACTGTCTGAGCTGTGACAGACAGTACTTGCTGCTTGACCACTCCTGCAGGGAAAACTGTCCAGAGGGTTACTACGCCACTGAGAGGGAATGCCTTCGCTGCCCTGCTGACTGTAGAGAATGCAATCAAGATGGTTTGTGTAAGAGTAAGTATGCTGGGTGGAGCAGTAGAGGGCAGAGAATCGTTTTGAGTGTTAGCTGAGTTGAAGAGAGGATGAAGAGCATAAATGCAGATGGGGGGAAAGACAGGAAATGCCAGTAGCTCCTGCTTTGCTCACTGGACTGCAAATAGTTCAGCCATGAAGACAGAATGTAACAACTGGAAAGAGAAAGGAAGCGAGGAGCACAGAAAAATCAGATGACAAGAAGGATGGAGGATTAGAGCAGACATTTGGGAGAAGCCTGAGGAGACATAAAACAACATTGAGGGATATGAGTAGTGTTTCCACATTTTTAGGTAATATAGAGAGATATAATGTACATATTTATGACCTAAATTAATATTAAATTCTACATTCCTATTAAATTGTGTTATAGGAAATGTGTTATCATGGAGTGGGATCCAAAGGTCATAAATGAATGCTTTTTTTTCTGAATGTACATCTGAATCGGTTGATTATGTTGGTGGTAGTTTACTGAAGGTTAAAGAGTTTGTTTCATTCCTGACAACATTTTGTTGCAGTGAAAAGTGAATAATGAGAAAAAAGGAGAAGAAAATCAAATGTATGCCACAAAGATTTATGAGTTGCATTTTTTCTGTGATAAATCCATCCTTGCTTTTATTTTAGAAATCCAGTGTCAGCTATGTTATTGGACCTCATTGTGGAAAATTTGGTCACAGGTGCAAGAAAATTCAGAGCACATGTATATATACAGTACTGTAAATCTTGAGAAGTCTTGCTGTTTTTCGTTCTTTTACTTTCTCTTTTTCTCTATCTCAGAGTGTGCAGACTACTTCTTCCTCCATGACGATAAGTGTGTGGATGATTGCCCTACTGGCTACTTTGCCAGTGAGAAGCAACAGGAGTGCGTGCGTTGCCATGCCGATTGTGCCTCGTGTGACGGACCAGGCTTTGATGACTGTGATGTGTGTCGCAACCCGAAAGCTGTCCGTTATAATGGAGAGTGTCTAGCTAAGTGTCTTAAAAGGACTTACTATGATAAATCTACCAATGAATGCAGAGGTAGGGCAGGTGGAATCTCATTGTGACTAATAAAATAAAAATTGTTTTTAGTTCTCTTATTCTTGATTTTTACGTTCCCTAAAATTCTAAGTGGATGGTCTCATGGTTTTAAATTTTTCCAGATTGTGACAGGTCATGTCTGACCTGCTCAGGCCATGAGCCCTCATCCTGCCTCAGCTGTGATATCAACAGGCGTAAAGATGCCAGTGGCCACTGTATATGGTTCAATGAGTGCTCTCTGACCTCATACATGGACCAGAATGGGGACTGCCAACAGTGCCACAAATACTGCCATCGCTGTTCTGGATCGGGCAAAGAACACTGCCTCAGCTGCAACAAGCCAGACTTCCTACTGAGTGAGTCATCAAGCGTTGCTTTCAACCAGAAATGTGGTTATAATAACTAATAATCTTTACAGATGGTATTTTAGAGGAAACTTCGGCTTTAGAAATCATGACTTTGTGTCTGTGTCCATCAGACAACACATGTGTGCAGGAGTGTCCTGTGGGTTACTATGCTGAGGACCATGACGAGCGGGTGTGTGAGCGCTGTCACTTTAGCTGCACGTCGTGTACCGGCCATCACAGTCAGCAGTGTGTCGTCTGTAAACCTGGATTCTTCAAGCAGGGAAAAAGCTGTGTCGAAACCTGTTCAGAGAGGTTAGAAGAATTTACAGACATACAAACACCTCCCTACCCCTCTCTCCCATTTTCATTAAAAATGTGAAGGAATTGACAAAACACCCTCTCCTTTTCAGTCACTTTGGGAACTCCAGGACCATGGTTTGCGAACACTGTGATCCCTCTTGTAACCAGTGCTGGGGTCATGGTAACACAAACTGTCTGAGCTGTCGGGATGAGTATGTCTACCTGAGGCAGGGTAGGCGGGGACAGTGCTTACAGAGCTGTCCTTCAGGCTACTACCTTAACAGCTGGTCCAAGAGCTGTCACAAGTGTCACCCCACCTGCAAGACCTGCAACAGTTAAGAAAGCTTGACAGCTTATTTTTGTTTTCTTTCTTGATTTTCTTGCCTGTGCTTTGGTGTAATTTCACATTATTCATCAATTTTTGGGTCACTATTTCTGTTTTTGTACATTTTTTATTGAATTCCAAATTTGTTTTGTATATTAACATAAAATAAATTCAGGGAGTCAAAATCATTTTTACTCTAATGTAAAATCAGAATTAGCTGGAATGTCCATGTTGGTTATAGAAAATACCAGTGGCACTTGATTAGGAGTTAATGAAGCACACATTTTAATTGATTATTAAATGAAATCAAAACAACAGATTTTTCACAACTAAAAACGGCAACTCAATATGTGATAGTAATGCCCAATAACATGCATAGTCATTCTTCCCCAGCAGAGCACCGGTTCATTAGGCAGGGAAATGTTGTAATATACTGTAGGACATTTCATTACAGCTGAACTGTGTGCTTCTTTTTAAATCAAAACACAAGAATTCTTTCCCATTAGAAGGATTTTTTGTTGTTGTTGATACAGATTTTGTGAACAGAGTAGGGGGGAAGAATTTAAAAAAAAAAGTATACATATTTGGGATATTTTGTTCCCTTTCCATTAGAGAGTACAGTTGAGAGCTGACTGGAAATGAGAGAAAAGAAAGGACGGGGGTGACTTACAACAATGTCCCCGGCCGAACTGTACACATTGCACATCCTGTCTGTTATCAAATAAGCATGTGTTGCATTGTACTTTCTAGTCTTACTTACTGAAGTTCCCACCTAGCCAAGAAATATATTTCAGCTGGGCTTCTTTTCATTTGAAAAATTCAGTCAGCCATGTGATGAAATTTGACGGAAGTTACTATAACACAATATCTCTCATTCTCTCTCTTCCCGTGTGTGTGTGTGTGTGTGTGTGTGTGTGTGTGTGTGTGTGCGTGCGTGTGTGTGTGTGTGTGTGTGTGTGTGTGTGTGTGTGTCTTTATTCTTTCAGGAGAGGGTGCTCTAGCCTGCCAGACTTGTTATGAAGGCTTCACGTTTATGAACGGCATCTGTGAATCAAAGTGTCTCGTAGGCTTTTTTGCAGCTTCTCAGGTTGCAGAAAAGGTTGTGTGTTACTTTATATGTATTTACAATGAGTGTTAGTGTTCAACCAGCTATTTCACAATAAACAAATGATACATTACACAGTGATATAGCCAGTCTAAAATGCCTCAACATTATAATGTACAGAGCTGTTAATTCCTCTGTTGCCTCAGGTGTCTCAGTCTCAGATCGACAAACCAAACTGCAAAATGTGTGACCTGTCCTGCATGGACTGCCGAGGTCCCAGCATGTGGAACTGCACACTGTGCCCCGCTCTCCAGATCCTGGCTGATGATGGCCGCTGCCTGAGCTGCTGTGGAAATGACATGCGCCTCATGGATGATAAACCAATACCCTGGCAGTGCTGTGACTGTGAGGCCTCACGAGGTAAACAAGGATGCACACTGGGACACAGACTCCCAGTTTTAGTAAAATACACACTGATCAATGAGGCCTCTTGTGTGTCAACTTGTCAGTGAAAATTCCTTCTCTGGATTTGTGAATACTATTGATACTTGACGTGTGAGTCATCAGTCAGTCTTTCTCAGCCTCTAACCATTGCAGACAAGACTATATTTCATTGGAACTAGAGTGTGGTATCACACACTCACGCCATGCAGGAATCATCACAAACCCTGTGTGGAGTTTGTCCCATGTAACTGTCTAATGGTCTGCTCCTTCTCCTTCACAGATGAATGCATCCTGGGTGTCAACTTTGTGTTGCAGGAACCTAAAGATTTAGATGTTCAAGGCAGCACTGCCAAACGCTTTGTCACTGTCTACATTCTACTTATCCTCATCGTGGGTGGAGGGATCTTCCTCTTCCTCTATGTTCGATCTAAATCACTCCCTGTCCCTGGCATGCCCAAAATCAAAGCTGGAGGCTATGAGAAACTGGACAACAATGGAGAAGTTGGCTCAAAACCCACCAGCTCATCATTAGGGGACTATAATGACGGAATCATTAAATGTGATGATAGTGAGGGAGAAGAAGAAGAAGAAGATGATGACGATGATATTGTGTACATGGCACAAGATGGGACAGTGTATCGGAAGTTCAAGTACGGACTCTTGGATGAGGATGAGATTGAGCTAGAGTATGATGATGAGAGCTACTCATACAGATGAAAAGAAAGCACAACAAACCTTGACTGCACAGAAATAGCTCCTCCTTCCATATCAATCTAAATATGTTCATGTGTGATGTCTATTTAATTCAAACTATGTACACACAGTTTTTCCAGACCAAAACAATTTTTAATCAGGAACTCATCTGTTGTGTGTTATACCTGCCATGTAGCAGTCATTATGTTGATGTGATATTTTTAGCTGGGCAGGTATTACCAACAGGATATATACTATTCTGTGGTTGCTACTTTTAACATGGCTGCAATTAAACAGTTTAAAGAGAATTACGGGCAAAACCAATGTTCTGAAACATGAATATAATTTATATTTTCCTGTAAAAGTCTTTTTAGCCATCCTGTTTAGCTTGTTTCAAGCCGTATTGCTGGCACAAATAAGAACTTTTGTGTTTGCCTTAAAAACAACACAAATATCAAACTACTACATTTTCTAGTCTCATATTTGTGCTGCAGATATTTTTTTGTTTGTTTTTTGGAAGATTTGGCTTTTTGAGTAGACATATGTAAATCTAGCATAGAGATTACATTTTTTTCTGGTGCCAGTGAACAATTATGCAGCAAACCTACAAAGAGTAGACTCGGTTTTCTTATGAAGTCATTTTAAAAGTCATCAGAAATTCTTGGCAAATCGAGCTGCTGGGTCCATTTTTAAAATGAGCTCTTACTTCTGGTCCTTCTGTTTGCCGCACAACTCTGCTTTTGGTTTACTGTTAGGTTATATAGCATATTCCTTTAATTGAGTGTGTCTAATCTGCATTTCATCACATCAGGGAAGGTGTGAATGTGCTGACAATCATGCTCATTTTCATATGTTGTTTACATTTTTTCTAGAGTAAATAATTTCACTTGAAACAAACCTTGTCATAATATGATCGTTATTGTTTGATGAAGAGGAGACTAAAACTTTGATCATTCAGAAACAAAACACTCCAAAAACATATCAAGCATGTAAAAATATAATTCTTTGAATTTAACTTTTAGCTTAAATTGTTGATTATCATTTAATAATGTAAAACAGTTCCACTGTATCTGCATCATCTTTGCTCTGGTAACATTACAGCTCAGTACTTTTATTTTGTGTGTTTGTTTGTTTTTTTACTGTATTTTTTAGTTTCACACTGCATCTAAAATTTCAAAGCAATATTTCTGCTGAAGTACAATCTGATCTGTAACTCTGTGTAGTGAAGTTTGTACCTTTTCAGGTTAGTTTTCAAAGAGAGGACAAATTCTCTGTGTTTTGCTGTTTTTAGCCCACCTTGAAATGCTTATATTCTCATGTCTGTGCAGGTGTCCTCCATTTACAACACAGCAGAAAGTTCCTTAACATATTTCCTACTTCAATGTTTTGACTTCTGAGTTTCACATCTGGCTTGTATTGTCTCCTTGAGATAAGAACAGATCAGCATCCCTTTCACTGGAAAGTGTGAAATCCAGTTAGTTTGGGTTTTTCTCTGCACTTGGCTGATATGAGGTGAAATGTAAAGTGAACCTTTCATAATAAAGCTGGATTTTGATCTGTGTGCAGTTTGATGGGAATTTGTATTATGAATTATACCTTACGTTATACCTACATCAAACCTCTCCAATCCACTCCCACCTACAGACCCCCTATCCAATCCACATCATGTCCAGAGATTCCCCTTCCCTCAAATACCCTCTATAGGCTATTTAGCTCATACCCCAAATCATAAGTCAGGACTGATCCATTTACCAGACTGGATGGTTGCTAGGGGTGGGACGATACACTCAGCTCACGAGACGAGACACGATATTGGGTTCCAGAGATCCAGACGAGACGAGATTTTAACACTATTTTAAAGAAAACTTCAATAAGGAAATATATGACTGTTTTTTTATTTGAAAGTCACAAAATGTTTTAACTAATCATCTTATAATGAATGTCACTTTAGTTCTACTTTCTAAGTATGAATAATCATTAGCAGTAGGCAAGCATTGTAAAAGGTTTCCCCATATAGATAGATATTTTATAGATAGATCATTTTGGTATTAATGGAAATAACAATCATAAATACCTAAATTATATACAATCACAAATACCAAAAAGTGAATTATAAAGAATAGAAACAATCCTAGTATATAAATAAATGAAATAAAGAGTCAAACTATCACAAATTATAACATATTGCTAATAAAAAATATATACATTCACAAGTAGAACAACATATAAATTGTGTTATAATTTGGTAGTGTGACTCATTTTACTTATTGCATCATTAGGCTCCCATAGCTGCTCCTCCTACCTCAGGCTTTCAGTATAGAGACCTGAGGTCAACCAACCGCTGCTCCTCTCCTCATCTCCTACTTCTGACTGTGAGATCTTATCAGCAGGTGGAAGCTGCTAGTACACAAACTACAATGACGGCACCCACTGCAACAAGGTTAACGATCCACACGTGACATTATAAAAAGAAGACATGACGTGCAAATGAGAAATGAAACCCCCATCAGGCATGGAGTTCTGTACACACATTAGAGCAGCAATAAACATCTAAAACAAAATCTGTGGCATTCAGAGTGTTTTACATGAAATATTGGATAACAAATTGCACTATATTCCAGGTTTGGTGTGTATATTTGAAAATATGTAAGTTCTTCCATAAATGTCATATCAATAAGGAGAAAACATTCTGTACTCACTCGATATGGAACAATACTATACAAATATGACAACCATAAATTCTTTAATTGGAGTCCTAAACCTAAACTCTAGTATGAGCAACAACTATGTCAAAACTATTGATTAAATTGGTCTTTGAAGGATAAATATTTGCGTGTGTAGGTGTGTCCTACTTGTGTTACTGTTGTGTTGTGTTACTCTATGTCCAACACAAATTGTTAGTTTGTGTTTAACAGACTTAGGTGCACGAGAAATAGTTTTACTTTGAAAATTGCTGACAGGAAGTCTTACTTTCTTAGCCAACTGTGCCTCCCATTGACACCAGCGCACCTGAGCAATTGCACCCAACACGTTCAGGTACATCAGACAGCTCAAGGACAGAAAGAGAAGACTGATCTAATCTACTGCTTACAAAGTTACAGGTAAAACACATTTATATCTTCTGCTGTTTAGGTGAACAAAAGTTGAAAATTACAGTCATGTCAGGATTTATGCCTAAATAATATTTATCATATTTAATGACTGTGATTTCTCATAGATTTATCTTGAGGAATTATAGGAGTTATATTTTCAAAGCTTCAACAGTAAATTGTTATTGCATTTGTTGCATGCCGACACTGTGATATGAAGTTTTTTTGGCACCCAGCAGTGGAGCAGGTCGTCCACTCATCAGAAGATCAGCTATTCGATTCTCGGCTCCACCAGTCCACATATCGAGATAGGCTACTTAACCCCAAATTTGTATGTATGAATATATGTGTGAATGGGTGAATGTGACTTGTATTGTAGATTTTAAATATGCAGCCCATACAACAGTGGGGAAAGTGCACAGGCGTTAAAGATGACTAATGACTAAAGCTTGAAGCTGAGGGTTACCATCATATCTCACTCTTTCACAGACCTGGCATAGATTTTACTAGTAACATTATGTAGCTAGTTAAAATGGCAAGATTGTTTGAGATGGGTAAAAATGTTGGACATTTACACGAAAAAAAGTTTAACTGTGATAAAGGTGGTAGTTTTTTAAAAGTTTTTTTTTAATCTCTAATCAAGCTTGTGACCCATTGTGTACAGAAATTTACTTTAAGATACACCCTTTTCAGTGTAATGAAAAGCAGTGACTCCATCAGCGAAAAATTCATTGCTCTTTCTGAACACCTTCTGAACACCTTCTGTAAACAGAAACTAATATGAATGTGTTCATATTATTTATCTTATCTGGTTTTTCAGGGACAAGAACATATCAAGGGAGTAATCTGCCAGGATTCATAATCAGTGAAACGTTTCTACTCACTGTTAACTATTACTACATGAACATTATTTATATCCATGATGAGGTGCAGTAAATCACCTGATAGATTATAGTAATAATTGACAACACCTCTATCTGACATTTCTACCTTAGAGTTTAGATTTAGATACATTTAGATTGCAAAATTGGTCATTGATGATTAACCTGATTTACTGTAATATCAATAACTGTCACTTAATGCTAAACGTAAATTATTCATAGGCCTTTAAAATGTTAGACAAAATGTCATTCATAGACTAGAATAAGTCTAACCACTGACTATTTTCAATAAATATAAAGGCTACATACAGAAGGTGGACTGTAGAAGCATCTTAGTCTAGTTCCTTCTCTCAAATAATGAGGCTACTGAAACGAGGACAGCGACTACTACTGCTGAAGCTCACTGCTGCACTGGGATCACTATGGATACTGTCTCTACTGGGTGCAAAGACAGGCTGGGCTCACACTTACAGTTTCAGGTACAACTGGTTAGACTATACAGATGCTGACAGCGGCCCAAAGAAAGTTTGCAACTGTTCAGCAATCCTGCAAGGAGACAGGGAAGAACTGGAACAGGCAAAATGAATGACCATCACCAAAGACTTCCGCAAGAGTGTCCAGATCCCTGATGAGTTTTATGTCAACGCAACCCAAGACTGCAGGTGTGTTGCTCTAATCTACAGGTTTCAAGAAATGTCAATGAATTCAGCAGTATTTTCTAGTTATTATCAGTACAGTATACAGAATACATTCCGAATTCTGAAAAGTTTGATCAATATTTTGTATTTCGCAGGGAATTCCAGTCAAGAAGGAAATACTTAACATTCCCATTGAGCCAAAAAGAAGAGGACTTCCCCCTGGCTTACTCTATGGTTGTGCATCATAAGGTATGATACTTCTTAAGCCTGAATATGAATGAAAATTCAGTAAATAAATAAAAACTGTCTGGTAGGTTTAAACAATTTAACTGAACCAATATTTAAAAGGACTGTCCTCCGTTTTTATACATGAAGTCTAGTTTACTCTCTTAAAAGGAGTACTTCTCAGTTGGATGCTGTTTTCTGTGGCTCTGGAGGGAGGTTTTTTGAGTTTAACCCTAATGATATCATCAGCTTGGTCTTGAGACCCAAGTTTTATTAGAGTTGCGAGGAGAGACTGGCTGTTGGTCCCAGAAGTGTTTTTCCCCATCCTGTATTCTCATTTAAATGTATTTAAACAATATCCTCTGTATTATTTAACATAGAAAAACAGGACTCTCCTAAATATTGTAACAATCTTAAAGATTTATATTATCACCACCAATTTCAATTATTTAAACTTTTTTTCTGAAACAGCACGTTTTATCTGTGATTTTGACGTAGCAGACAGCTACAATACCCATTAACCTCAGGTCCTGTTGCTGTGGAGTAGAATCCAGTCAGAGGTGCTAATCAGAGTGGTAATGAATTCAAAACGCTTCGTTGTGGACATTGCAGACGAAATAGTGGCTGAATTCACTCCGAAGTGGCATACTGTAAAATATTTTTTCTCAACACTGTAATCTTTAGCTTCTGTCCATCATTAGTTGCACACATGACCAAAGTTTAATCTTGGTGATCTTGATCTTGCTTAAATGCACCTTAGGAGTTGTAGTTAACCATATGCTGAACTATTTATTAACAGACTTGTACCTTTGACTTTTATCAAAGTACGAATTTAGACGGGCAGGGGTTCTGCATCTCCTGTGAGTCCACCATATTTCTGGCAGGGGAGTACTAAATTGCTGAAGTGCCCCTTTAAATAGATTCATAAATAAATAAATGTAACAGTGTGTATATAACTGACAGGAGAAGGATTTAATTCATTCTTTTGATGCTCTAGGTGCAGAGTTTTGAGCGTCTGCTGCGAGCCATCTACGCACCTCAAAATATTTATTGTGTCCATGTTGACAATAAATCTGAGGCCTCTGTCTTCTCTGCCATCAAGGCCATCACTGATTGTTTCCCCAATGTCTTCATAGCCAGCCAGATTGTGAATGTGGTCTACTCTGGCTGGCCACGTGTCCAGGCTGATCTCAACTGTATGGCTGATCTCTATAATGCCAGCACAAAATGGAAATACTTCATCAACCTTTGTGGCCAGGATTTTCCTCTGAAAACCAACTTGGAGATTGTACAGATGTTAGCCTCACTGAAGGGCGGCAACAGCTTGGAGTCAGAGAAATTACCTGAGGGCAAGAAATGGAGGGTGACAAAATCGCACCAGATAGTTGATGGGAAAATCCAGGTATTTTTTGAGGTTTTTATTATCTGTTACAAAACTATATCAACTAATTTCAGAATTAGTTCAGCAAATACTTTCTGTTCAGATTGACCTTATCCATGTCACCATCATATTAATTATTTGAACTGTCTCAGGCAACAGGAAAGGAAAAGGAGCTACCTCCTTTAAACCTGAATATTATGTCTGGAAATGCCTACATTGTGGTTAACCGAGGCTACGTCCGCAGCGTGTTGGAGGACGAGCGGGTACGGACACTGATTGAGTGGGCCAAAGACACTTTCAGTCCTGATGAGTTTCTCTGGGCGACCATACAACGAATGCCTGGTGTTCCTGGCTCAACCTGGCCCAACCAAAAATATGACATGACAGACATGAACGCAATTGCACGGCTCGTGAAATGGCAGTTGCATGAGGGGTCACAAAATTCATTGGATGCGGTGTACCCAGAGTGTCAAGGCAACCATGTTCGGGCAATATGCGTGTATGGTGCCGGAGACCTGCAGTGGATGATTAAGCAGCATCACCTCTTTGCCAATAAGTTTGATATAGACACAGATCCCATTGCTGTCCACTGTTTGGAGAAGTATCTGAGACAAAAGGCTCTGGCTGGGTTACCTTAGAGGTCCTGTAGATTTTTTTTGCAACCAAGAATTTGAAAAAGACTGAAATGAATTGCTATTTTCACAAGGTATTCGTCAGCTGTTGTTACAGCTCATTAAACAACTTCTGCAGGTTATGTGCACACCTCCCAGAACATGCAGGAAAACCAGTAAGATAATTATGTCAATCATAAAGCCAGACCTACACAGGAACCTGTGGACCTATTAACTCTTTAACTAAAGCCTCCATTCAACCTGAGCAGAGCTTAAGCAGCTGAGCCAAAACAAACAAGAAAATCAAGCAGCATCCAAAAGTGTCTAAATATTTGCTGCAAAAGAACTTGCAAAAACCAGCAAGTGTTGCGTTGCAAAAGTGGATTAAATTCATTCCACATTTATTTTCTTGGATATAATCAGATTTTTATGAAAAAAGCTGGTTACCCCAACTGTCACTGAGCCATCTCAATTAGTGTAACAAGTATTTTTTCATTAAAAAAATCTGATACACTGCCTTACAGAATTGGTATTGCTGCCAAAAAAGCATCAGGATCACGTTATAATGTGAAATTCATTTGAATGAGGAAACGCATAGGAATATGGTTCAGTCACACGATTTGATTAAGTTCTACTTCATGCTTGGGTTGAGACATGACGAGATTCTGCTGTTATTCAGCACAATGGATGACAGTGTGATAAATATGCTTAAAACGCACAGGGCTATAATTGCGTAATATAAAGTCATTAAAACTATATATCTTAATGACACATTTAATTAAAACAGTGTGATCACACAAGATCCTGGTCAAAGAAGGAATGAAGAGTGAGTGTCTGCCAAGTGTGTGGTTTTATGTGACTGGAGGGAACACTTTTTCATCCAGGTAAAGCCAGGCATTCTCCTGCGAGGTGTGGGTCCCTTCAGGTTGACAATCATGTAATCTTCAGCCACATTAGTTTTCAAAGTACTTATATATCGATACAAAGACAAACAATGGAATACATTTCTTTGTTAAGTGTTTAAAAAAAAAATGTAATTAATGCTGTCTGTTGACACCAGTGCGTAATGTATTAAAAAGAATTTTAACAGCCTCTGTTGTGTCATTGCAAGTAGGCAATATGACTAAATGTATGTGGAAAGCCCTGTCCATATATGTTTGTATAGTTTTGGGCTGTATTTCATTTGGGCTCTGCCTCTTATTTCCAACTTTGGGGAAGGCACTTTCCTGTTTTAACATGAAAATGCTTTCGTGCTCAAAGAAGTCCATATAGAAATTGTTTTCCCAGCCTTTCCCCAGCTAACCGCAACCCTGAGCTCAACTCCATCAAATGCCATTGATACGAACTGGAACGCTGGTTGTTAACCATGCCGTGCTGCCCAACATCAGCCTCAACGTCTCTAATGCTCCTGCGCATGAATGAGAGCAAATTCCTACATCCTAAATCCTAAAAAGCCTTTACAGTAGAATGGAGGCTTTTACAGCAGAATATTGATGCCCCTGTTTTTTTAAAGTTTTTTTTATTTTATGTGATATTCAACAGTCACATATTTGTAAGTAACTGGCTCAGGGTTCAGACAAAGAATGAGAATGCACATGTTTTACTCACTAAAACCAGAAGTAATTTATTAAAGTCACTTATAACTAAACCAAAACTACATGTTGAATCAGTAGTGTATGGAAATGCATGGATGAGGGCAAATGTATACTAAAAAGTAACCATACAAATGAAACAAAAAAAGAAGCGATGTAGCTGGTGGGAGAGACTGTGCAGGCCAGCTTTTAAAAGGTGGTCAAGCCCACAGCCCTGGTGAACTGCTTCTGGCTCCTTTTAGGTAGCTTCCTAAAAGGAGGAAGAGAAAAAAATGTACTGCTTTCAGCTCCTGACACTGATGCCAACATTCTCCCACCATGTCCTTCCTCTTGACAAGCAAATTATGACTCCATCTGGAATCAGGGTGTGTATCAGGAGATAATCACACCCACATGTAAAGGTAACACCAGTCACATTTTATCTGTACATCTTGTGGTCTATATATAAATTAATCCAGGTCTACTTCTTTAGTCCTTTGTTGAACCCACATGTAAAGCCTCAAATAACTCACCACCTACAGTATGAAAATACCTTTATAGCTTTTATATTCATATACCATAGTGGCATTGGCACAAAGAATGAATGTTGAAATGAATGTTTTAAATTAATCTGTGCTGCCTCTTTGTGGTAAAAGACAGTTAATGCAGCTTTTTGCCTTTGGAAAACCTACATAGATCCACTTTTGATCTCTGTTCTCAAATAAGCACACATTGCATTATACTTTCTAGTCTTGTTTACTGAAGTTCCCCAAGCCAAGATATGGCTCTGCTGTGCCTCTTTTCATTTGGTT
Source organism: Scomber scombrus (assembly GCF_963691925.1). Classification (NCBI taxonomy): domain Eukaryota; kingdom Metazoa; phylum Chordata; class Actinopteri; order Scombriformes; family Scombridae; genus Scomber; species Scomber scombrus. Next base: position 17,033,336 of record NC_084973.1, read on the forward strand.
ACTCCTGTTCTGCCACGTGATGATATTTGTCAGAAGTTACTGTTACACAATATTTCTCTTTTCTCTCTCTGTCGTGTGTGTATGTGTGTGTGTGTGTGTGTGTGTGTGTGTGTGTGTGTGTGTGTGTGTGTCTTTCTTCTTCCAGAGGAGGGTGCTGTGGCCTGCCAGACTTGTTATGAAGGCTTCATGTTTATGAACGGAATCTGTGAATCAAAGTGTCTTGTAGGTTTCTATGCAGCTTCTCAGCTTACAGAAAAGCTTGTGTGTTTATATGTATTTACAATGAGTGTCAGTGTTCAACCAGCTACTTCACAATAAAAAAATTATAGATTACACAGTGTTTGCAAACAAATATCGCACACAGACTACCAGTTCTAGTAAAATACACACTGATCAATGAGGCCTCTTGTGTGTCAACTTGTCAGTGAAAATTCCTTCTCTGGATTTGTGAATACTATTGATACTTGTGTTAGTCATCAGTCACATTTTTTAAGGGGGATTTTGTAATGGCTATTTGTAATGGTAGCCTTTTATAATTAATTTAACTGCCTCTGCTGTGTAGACAGGAGTTTCAACTTCCTCTTAATCTGGAGTTTCCAGAATTTTAGAAAGATACTAAATATAACAGACATGACTACATTTCTTTGAAACTAGGGTGTGGTAACACACAGTGACACCATGCAGGAATGATTAGAAACCCTGTATGGAGTTTACATTTGTCTCATGTAACTATCTAATGGTCTGCTCCTATGTTTGCCTTAAAAACAACACAAGGGTGAAGCTACTACATTCTCTGCTCTCATACTTTTTAAAATTTGTTTTGTTTTGTTTTGTTTTGTTTGTTTTGAAAGATTTGGCTTTTTGAGTATACATATGTCAAATTTAGTATAGCGATACAAATTTCTTTTCTGGTCCCAGTGAAGAGTTACACTAAGGCTATGCAGCAGACCTACATACAGTATATTCAGTTTTCTTATGAATCATTGTTATAGTCATCTGAAATTCTTGGCAGAGAAAGCTACTTGGTCAATTCTGGTCCTGCTGTTTGCCACACAACTCTGCTTTTGGTTTACTGTTGGGTTATAACAATAATAATAATAATACTAAAGTAATAATAATAATAATAATAATAACAATTATTATAATAATAACTTTATTTATATAGCCTAGTGCCTTTGAAAACGAAGTTACAAAGTGCTTTACAATAAAAACAGATGATGCAAGTAAAGATCAATAATACAATAATTCAATTACACAACAAATACCAACAGTGAAAAAAAATCCATACGATAAAAGTGAGTCTTAAGAAGAGATTTAAAAGATGACACTGAGTTTGCCTGCCTGAGATCTCCAGGCAGGGAGTTCCACAGCTGAGGGGCCCGAACAGCAAAGGCCCCGTCCCCTCTAGTGACATGTTGAAATATAGGAACTATCAGTAGGGCCCTGCTGGAGGATCTCAGGCAGCAGTCAGGCTCATACGGAGTTAGCAATTCACAAATATAGGCAGGAGCCTGACCATTCAATGCTCTAAAAGCCAGAAGTAAAATCTTGAAATCAATTATACAGCATATTCCTTTAATTTAGCGTGTCTAATCCACATTTGTTCTCTCAGGGGAAGGTGTGAATGTGCTGACAGTCATACTCATTCTCATATGTTGTTTACATTTTCTGGAGTAAATTATTTCAATTTAAATAAACCTTGTCATAATATGATAGTTATTATCCGGTGAAAACTAAAACTTTGATTATTCAGAAACAAAACACTCAAAAAACATATCAAGCATGTAAAAATACATTTCTTTTAATTTGTCAATAAACAGCCAATAAACATGCTGACATGTATATATCACTTAATGCTAATTTTGACAGGTGTAAAATGTATTGTATGTGAAGCGGAGTGATTTGATCTTCAGCTTCCAGTTCTCAGATAGACACTGATAAATAGGAAACAAAGGACTAACTGTTGTAGCAATTAATTACTTCTAAGGAGGATATAATAGGTTTAACTTCGCATTTCCACTCTTTGTCTATCACCTTAGTGACATGTTCTAATACATGTAGGTATTTGTGCTATGTAAGAAAACTGAATTGTTTGTAGTGATTCACAAACTGCCTCGAACTCAGTGACAAAAAGGGAGTTACACATGAATAAAGTTTCTAGAGATGGCATTTATCAACTTAAGATGAAGCAATATTATAGTGTATTGTGTAGTGTATGATGTGTGCAAACAAATCAGAAAGCCCTGACCCAACTGGTTGAAGGAGCCCTGGGGGGAAAAGAAAGAGGTTAAACAGGGAGTCTCTTAAATAGGCTGAGGCCTAAACTACTATGGTGTAGTTTCCTGATTTCCTTTCCAACTCTGCTGTTTTCCTGAGCCAGATGGCCAAAGCAATCACCTAGGCAAATTATCCTAAAATCCTAAATAATTACCAAAGGACAGCTTTAAAGGTTAAACATTTCCAGTTCCAGTTTAAGCTGCATAAAATATATCAAATAAAATAATTTAAATCTCTTACGTAAGTAGACTTTCGTAATATAACCGTTGCACTGAGACTGTAGAATAACAGGTGGTATGTCTTATCTCATAATAGACTCAACAAATAGACACAGCATTGACTCAGGGACATGTTCTGTTGTATCTCTTCCTCTCTCTCTGACACACACATCCACATCCTCAGTGTGTCTGTTAAATTTAAATTTTAAATGGATATATAATCAATATAACCAGATGTGTTGTCACACCTGTCACAAAATGACAGGAAAATGTTGTTTTTTTCTCAAAAGCTAATCAAGCTCACGTGAGGACGGGATGGACGTGATGTCAAAGTGACCTTTGATCACCAAAATGTAGTAAGTTCATCCTTGAATCCAAGTGGAAGGTTTTTGCCAAATTTGAAGAAATTCACTCTCGGTGTTCCTGAAATATCCTGTTTACGAGAATGGGACAGACGGACAACCCAAAAACATAATGCCTCCAGCCACAACTGTCACAGCGCAGAGGCATGATAAAAAATGAACATCTAAATGTATTCTGATCAAATGATTTATTTGAATAAATTATGTAAAACATGTGAATAAAAACATGAAATGCGCGTTCAACCTTTAGCTATACATACATTAACCCTGGTCCCTGTGTTAACTACAATAAACAATCTGACATCTGACAGTCAGATGCGTTAAGAATTAATCTTAAAATCTCTTTCTAAAGAATTGACTGGTTTGAAGAAGCAGCACATCACTAAAGTTAGTGAAGTTTTTTCAGTACATTAAGTGCTTTAGAAGATAAATATATTGTCTTATGTAGCATCTAATCTATAAAAGCTTTGTATAGTAGATTTGGTTACAGAATTAAAGTGAAGTACTGCTTCCAGTATAGGCGTTTTCATTTAGTTGGCCTGAACAATATACAGGCTTTTACAAACTTAAACACTGTTCACCTGCTTTTAAGGAAACTAAACTGATTAAAAGGAAATATAAAAAGCCATCAGACTGAAAACAGAAAGGTGCCTGCAAAAACAGCTAAGCTCTTCATGTGAAAGAATCATAGCTACTGTTGCATGATTGTCAACATTCATAAAATGCAGTCATTTCTTTTGCTCCCTAAATAAACACTTTAATAATCTAAAAACAATACAGATTTTAAACCCAAAATCATATTGCTAGACTCCCATTTCTTTCATTTAAAACAATTATTTTACAGGGGTTCAATGAATTGTACATCGTTTCAGTTGGACTGTTTCATATCAACAGGTGCAGGCACGCACACACACACACAGGCCCAATGAGTAAAGAGGTATTCCTTCACAATAATTAAACATATTCTTTAAAAACTTGAAGACTAATCTTCTTTCAACATTTTCAGACTAATCATCCTTTAATTTTTAATGGTGTGAATTTGTGTCCATTTACATGACTGTTACCCTCTTGGAGCTATGGACTTGATTCTTCTTCCTCTCCTCTCACCTATCAATGTTTTACTATCTGTAACAAACCCACAGAGACAGACAGACTGCAGGTCTGAGCACCAGGCGAGCTGCAGGGATAAAAAAAACAGATCTTCTTGCATTCATCTACAAATCCTTAAACACCCAAAAAACAAAGGTGGAAAGAAAGAATAAGTACAGTACCAATTCATTCCAAAGGGTGAATATGTTGAAATGATATACAATAATCAATTATACAGTTATAGGGCTTGTGTCACACAAAGACATTTTCTCAAGAGGGAAATGTAAACTTTAAATTTACATTATTTCATAATTTAATCTCCTTTTCTTCAGACAGATACATTGTATTTGCCACACTGTTGCATAAGTCACTGTCACTGTGCTGTACTGTGTTTGTTACAGATAATAATGCCCAGACTTTCTCTCCACCAATCTGATGCCAAAACAAATCTCAACAGAAAAGGACTACATAAGTAAGGTGTATGACCTTGGCTGGATAGTGTTCACACAGTTGAGTTTATGGTATATTTACGAAGTTCTTT